>NC_092038.1:57040957-57119920 GCF_003086295.3 Arachis hypogaea
TCCCATCCAGATACTCGGAATACACAGATAAAGTTTAGACTTTCTGGATCTCAGAATGCTGCCAATTGATTCTAGCTTATACCACGAAGACTCTGATCTCAAGGAATTGAAGGCTCTGTTGTCAAGAGAGGCAATAAAACGCATGGACTAGGAATCCAAGAGATACACACTCTAGCTTTCGCAGGTAGAACGGAAGTGTTTGTCAGGCACGCGTTCATAAGTGAGAATGGTGATGAGTGTCATGGATCATCACTTTCATCAGGTTGAAGTGCGAGTGAACATCTTAGAATAAGAACAAGCTTGAATTGAAAAGAAGAACAATAGTACTTTGCATTAATACTCGAGGAACAACAGAGCTCCACACCTTAATCTATGGTGTGTAGAAACTCCACCATTGAAAATACATAAGTGATAATGGTGTTCATTGGCTTTGGCCCCAGAGGGGGAACCAGAATAACCAGGACCTAATCCCATGATCAAGGATGATCAAAAGATGTGAGTACAATAGTAAAAAGTTCTATTTATAATAAACTAGATACTAGGGTTACAGAAATAAGTAAATGAGGCAGAAATTCACTTCCAGGCCCACTTGGTGTGTGCTTGGGCTGAGCATTGAAGCTTTCATGTGTAGAGACTTTTCTTGGATTTAAACGGCAGTTTGTGTAGAACCTATGCACAATTACTCAAGAGGGGGGGTGAATTGAGTATTGCAACAACAATGAATCTTTTTACGAAAGTTAAAGACAATATACAAAAGTGTTATTGTACTAGTATTTTTCCAAGAGCTTAACTCAATTGCTAAGCATTTATAAGGAGCTTTTACTTTCCAATAGACACCAACTCAAATAAATTGATCAAGCTTTTCACCAATCGGACTTAAGCTACTCCTTAAGTACTTACGAAGCTACTTTTCGATCACAATTTATTTGCTCAAAGGTAAAAGACAATAATATTGAAGAGATGAGTTTGGAGAGATGCAAACGCTATTTAGAGTGGTTCGGCACAATCCTTGTCCTACGTCCACTTTCTTTCTCAATCGCAATTGAGAAGTTCCACTGTTGCCAAGCTTCAAGGTGCTCGCGCAAAACCTTTTACAATCCGAGTCCTTAGTTTCTAACACCTCACGGTATATGATCACCACTCGTATACTAACCCACTCCACTTAGAGATACCTTCTCTAAGATTTGCCTTGAGTACTTAGTATACCTCTTTGGTATCCTCACCGACTATAGTGTTTGTAACTCTTGACTCAACCTTGGAGATCACACTCCAATTTACAAAGTGTACAAGAAAACAATTCTCAAAGAATTGTTGAGATGAAATGAGTACTCTCTAGAAGAGTATATGATTACAAGTTTAGCACTATTGAACCAATTGATATTGCTCTCTCAAATTGTGTATTATAACACCTTAAAAAATGTGTAGAATGAAAGAATATGACCAAGATAGTTTGCAAATACTCAAAATCACTGAAATAAGGCTTCAATCCATCTATTTATAGATTCCCCAAACCTTAGAAACATTGGGGAGTTAATGGGATGGAGCCTTTTTGTCAAAACTAGCCGTTTTTTATGTTTTTGAATTATTTGCATCGATGCATAACACTTTGCATCGATGCAAATGTGTCTTTGAAGCTGAAATTTGAATTTTCAGCTAGGTTGCATCGATGCAAACATCTTTGCATCGATTCAACAGGTCGCCGCATGCTTTGCATCGATGCAAGATGAGTGTGCATCAATGCAAACCTTAAAGAATGGCTTAAAATCACTTTAAAATACTTAGGATTGATCTCAAACTTGTTGGAGTCAATTCCTATGCTTTTGTACCTTTGAAAAACAAGTTTTAAACCATTTGGCTAGCATCGAGTTGCAAGATGTGCATCAAAATATTTTGTGAGTGTGTGTTGGGAGATTTAGCAATTGGTTCTTAACAAGAAGTTACCTAAGTCCTAAGACACTATACTTGTCTTCAAATGTTGTGGACTTGAGTTTCTTGCTGTTGTTGTGTTGCTTTCAACTCTTCATTCCTCAACGTTGAATGTTGGTTGATCTTTCAACATGCTTGTTCATTCAAGTTGTTTGTTGGTTTGTCTTTCATGTCGTTTGTTGGTTTGTCATTCATCAAAACCTACGAATACAAACTTCGCATACAAGCAACATGATTTACAATTTCCCCCTTTTTGATAATGACAAACCAATTTTGAGGATATGCATTTATAAATGATTTTGAAAGCAACAATAATGCACTTTGTTTTATAGAAAGCTTTGGAGAAGACTTCACAAAAAAAATTTTGCAGGAGTTCCCCCTAAATATGTGCATTTGTTCCTTTAAAGGGCGTTTATCAAAGAAAACGATTTAGATATCAAGGTTTTTGCTTAGCGGAAGTCTTTTTGAAATCATTGTTTCGCAAACTTATTTCTTCTTTTCAAATCCTCAAACTTCTTCTTTTTCAAAAGTTCAAAACTTCAAATATCCTCAAACTTTTCTTCCTATTTCAAAAGTTCAAAACTTCAAATATCCTCAAACTTTTCTTCCCCCTTTTGACATTATCAAAAAGAAGGGAGTTTGAAATGTGTCATAGAAGCATGCATAAAACAATGAATTTTTTTTTTAGTTCAATTTCTCTATTAATCTCAAGGATGAGATATTCCCCCTTTCAAAAAGAATTTGATTTCCTCTTTTTATATATAATAAGCATGCATAATTCTCCCTAAAGAAGTGAAATATATCAAGGCATGCACATTAACTTAAAACAGGGGTACCAAGCCTATTTTGAGTTATTTATGAAGGAAATATCAAAGTATTTAAACCATAATAGAAATCCTTAGCTTACTAGGAGTTAGTTTAACAATTCATATAATCAAATAAGCATAAAGCAATAAAAAGTGACTTGATGAAGAGGAGACAATCAATCTTGGTCTTCATCATCATCAGTATCCTCTTCATATGGTAGGTGGATGCCGAAATGCTCATATAAGTCATCAATACGACGATCCAAGTGACCCGTGCGATGATCTACACGAGACACACGACGATTAAGTGCTTCAAGTTGCCTACCATGCTCTACTTCAATCCTTTGGATGTTTTGGTTGATGGATTGTAATTCTCTCATTACATCAACCAAGGAGGGTGGTTCTTGAGCTTGAGGTGCTTGTGGAGGAGCTTGCTCTTGAGGACCTTGTTCATCAACATTTCTTCTTCCCATTTTGTTGAGAAGATGAGTGTTGATACAAGATTGAGGTGGTACTTCCTTGGCAATCTCATTTGATACATCAATACCAACATAATCAAAGACTTTAGACCATAGGCAAAGGAATCCTAATCCACCATTCCTATCCTTCATCTTGAGCCTAATCATATGTTGTACTATAAAGTATGGCCAATTAATCTTAATCCCATTTATCATAGCCCACATGACAATCAAATCTTCATCATTTACATTCGCATGCCCGGATATTCTAGGTTGCAATACATAGGTGACTAGATATAACAAAGTTCTATGTTCCGCACTCATTGAATTGCAACTAATTTTGGAGTGAGCTCCTTGTACAAGGTTGAACAAATGCATGGCATTGTCCTTTGAATAACCCCATTCATCAATTGGGGTTTTACCACCTTGAAACAAGTCACCTTGATTTGGCAATTCCCAAATGGTGGCTAACTCATCACCATCTAGCCTATAATCCTTTCTTCCTATCTTGAAGAATAATGTGAAATTTGATTCATCTTCCTCATCAATCTCAATCATGAGTGTACTATAGGCTATGGCAACTAAATTCGGATAATATTTACTCTTAATTTGAACAAAATCCATGAGGCCTTGATGAACTAGAATAGCCTTAAGAGTATCAAACTTATGAATGACAAGAAGGGTCGGATCCAAATACCTCGGAGGAATTTCCTTTCTTCCGGCGAGCCTTGCCTCATAGAATTGAAGATCTTCATTAGAAGCAAAGTACCTTGCCAAAGGATGATCATTTGGAGGTGGAACCACACTGGAAGAGCCTTTTGACTTCTTGATGGTTCTCTTGATTCTAGGCATTGTGGATGATTTTGTTTTATGGGTTTTGTAGAGGAGAATGTGGGGACTTCAAATATGTAATTTGTTTGTAGTGGGTATCAAAGTTTTGTGAGTTGTATGAAGCTATATGTGAGCTTGTTTTGGAGGTTTGAATGTGGGGATATGAGTTGTGAGGTTGAAGATGATGAAAAAGTGGGGTTTTGTTGCTCAAAAATGCCAAATTCACGTGTTTTTGTGCAATTTGGTCGTGTTTGCATCGATGCAATAGGCTTTGCATCGATGCACATAGCACGTCGTGTGCTTTGCATCGATGCAAAGCTTAGTTGCATCGATGCAACATGCATCATTTTGCCCAAAATCACCAAATTTTCATCCTTTGGTGGTTCTTTCTTCAATCCTTTGAGTTCCATCATGTATATACTCACTTAAACCATTATAAACTTCAATTTGTTGATCCTCCATTGTTTATAATCTTCAAATTCTTCAATCTACCTCAAGATTAATCACTCATTCATCAACTCATAAACCTACAAAACAATGGCTAATTGGATATCTCCAATGCTTAAGTTAGTAAGAGATACAAAAATAGCAATATAAATACAATGAATTCAAACAAATCATATTAGATTAGAATCCAAGATACCAAGTTCATTTCGGATGTTAAAAAAACTTTCTTTACATAAAGGTTTAGTGAAGATGTCCGCTAGTTGTTTACTAGTTTCGACAAATTCAATAACCACATCACCCTTTTCAACATGGTCTCTTATGAAGTGATGTCTAATCTCAATATGCTTGGTTCTTGAATGTTGAACCGGATTCTTGGTTAAATTTATTGCACTAGTATTATCACATTTGATAGGAATGTGATCAAGCATGAGTCCATAGTCCATAAGTTGTTGTTTCATCCATAAAATTTGGGCGCAACAACTACCGGCGGCTACATACTCGGCTTCGGCGGTAGACAAGGCTACACTTACTTGTTTCTTACTATGCCATGAAACAAGAGAGTTTCCTAGCAAGTGACAAGTGCCGCTAGTGCTTTTCCTATCCAATTTGCAACCGGCAAAATCGGAATCGGAATAACCAATCAAATCACAAGTGGATCCTTTCGGATACCACAATTCAACATTTAATGTTCCTATGAGATACTTCATAATCCTTTTTACCGCACTTAAGTGAGATTCCTTAGGATTAGCTTGGTATCTCGCACACATGCATACACTAAACATGATATCTGGCCTACTTGCCGTTAGATAAAGTAATGATCCTATCATGCCTCTATACTTCTTTACATCTATGCTTTTACCTTGTTCATCTTTGTCAAGGTAGCAAGTAGTGCTCATTGGTGTGTCCATTGCCTTAGCATTGTCCATTCCAAATCTTTTGAGCAGTTCCTTGCAATATTTGGTTTGGCTAACGAAAGTTCCTTCTTTTCCTTGTTTGATTTGCAGACCAAGGAAGAAGTTGAGTTCGCCCATCATGGACATTTCAAATTCACTTTGCATGAGGTTTGAAAAAAACTTGCAAAGTGATTCGTTAGTTGAACCAAATATTATGTCATCGACATAAACTTGTACCAAAAGGATATTTTTGTTTTCAATCAAGATAAATAAAGTTGTATCAACCTTCCCTCTTCTAAAACCCTTTTCTATTAAAAACTTGCTCAAACGTTCATACCAAGCTCTTGGAGCTTGTTTAAGACCATAAAGAGCTTTCTTGAGTTTAAAAACATGATTAGGATTTTCATAATCCTCAAAACCGGGAGGTTGTTCAACATATACTTCTTCTTTAATGAAACCATTAAGAAAGGCACTCTTAACATCCATTTGATAAAGTTTGAAGTTATAAGAGGATGCAAAAGCAAGTAACATCCTAATTGCTTCTAATCTAGCTACGGGAGCATAAGTTTCGTCATAATCAATGCCTTCCTCTTGATTATAACCTTTAGCTACTAATCTAGCTTTGTTTCTAACAATTGTACCATTTTCATCGAGTTTATTTCTAAAAACCCATTTTGTTCCTACAATTGTTTGATTACTTGGTTTAGGCACCAATTCCCAAACATCATTTTGTTTGAATTGGTTAAGCTCCTCTTGCATTGCCATAGCCCAATGTTCATCATCAATTGCGGACTCAATGGTAGATGGTTCAATTTGAGAAACAAAAGCACTATATGCAAATAAATTTCTAAAAGTGGATCGAGTTGTTACCCCTTTCGAAACATCACCAATGACGTTGTCCAGAGGATGATCCTTTGAAGTACGCCAATCCTTTGGAAGTGCATTTATTTGTGCTTGTGATGGTTCAATTTCTTCAACTTGAACACTATCCTTTGTTGAGCTTGTAGAGGCTTCATTTAAATCTTTTTCTTTGTCTTCACCATTCAAATTTAGTGAATCAAAGTTTTCTACATTTTCATCAAAATCTTTTCTAGCACAACAACGGTTAGTTTCATCAAAAGCGACATGAATACTTTCTTCCATAGTCATGATGCGTTTATTATATACTCTAAAAGCTTTGCTAGTTAAAGAGTAGCCTAAGAAGATTCCTTCATCAGCCTTAGCATCAAATTTGCCTAAGTTATCTTTTCCATTATTTAGAATAAAGCATTTACAACCAAAGACGTGAAGGTGGGAAATATTTGGCTTTCTTCCTTTGTACAATTCGTACGGTGTTTTCTTAAGAATAGGTCGAATGATAATCCTATTCATAACATAACACGCGGTACTAACCGCATCCGCCCAAAAGTACTTAGGAATATTAGCCTCATTGAGCATAGTTCTCGCCATTTCTTCTAAATGACGATTTTTCCTTTCAACCACACCATTTTGTTGTGGTGTTCTAGGAGAGGAAAAATTATGCTCAATGCCATTTTCTTCACAAAAAGTTTCAAAAAGATTGTTTTCAAATTCTCCACCATGATCACTTCTAATAGATGATATATGCAAATTCTTTTCATTTTGAATAACTTTGGCTAATCTTTTGAATGCTCGAAATGCATCACTCTTGTTTGCTAGGAACAAGGTCCATGTAAATCGAGAGTAATCATCAACAATAACTAAAGCATAGTAATTGCCACCAAAGCTCATAGTCCTAGAAGGACCAAATAAATCCATGTGCAAAAGTTGTAATGGCCTTGTTGTTGAAACAATGTTTTTGGATTTAAAAGAGGCCTTTACTTGTTTTCCCTTTTGACATGCGTCGCAAAGGACGTCTTTTTCAAAACGTAGCTTTGGTAAGCCAATTACTAACTCTTTAGAGATCAACTTGTTAAGATGATCCATGTTAGCATGAGCTACTCTACGATGCCATAACCAAGTTTCATCATTTTTACTAACAAGGCATTTCACATCATTTGAGGAAACTTCATTTAGATTAATCATGTATACATTGTCAACACGGTGCCCAATTAGCACAATTTCATTAGTGTCTTGCCTTTTTATCAAACAACATTTTGAATCAAAGGTGACTAAGTTTCCTTTGTCACAAAGTTGGCTAACACTAATGAGATTATGTTTGAGACCTTTGACAAGTATAACATTATCTATGGAGGTAGAAGGATTTTTACCAACTTTTCCAACGCCGATTACTTTGCCGGTGTTGTTGTCTCCATAGATCACGTTTCCTCCGTTTGTAGGTTCTATTGCGGTGAACTTTGATTCATCGCCGGTCATGTGTTTGGAGCATCCACTATCAACATACCAATTTGTATCCTTAGCTCCAACACGTACCTACAAAATAATTAAAATTGGGATTTAGGTACCCAAGTGAATTTGGGTCCTTGATGGTTAGTATGAGCATAATGCCCATAAGGTGCCCATCTCGTATCTTGACTACGAAAGTTTATATGTTTAATTCTAGTAAAGCATACGGGTGCTATATGACCTACTTTATTACAATAATGACATATGACATTCGGATTATGCATCCTATGCATGTTTCTAAATGGTTGCCTAGGTTGTTTCCTAAATGCAACATCTTTTGATCTATATGCATTGTGATTATAATTTCTAAATGAAGCATGTTGAGGAAGATGTTTAAAGGCTTCATTCCTTTTAGGCATGCTTGCCTTTTGAGCTTGCGGTTGCCTAATAGGAGTTTTAGCATTTTTAAATTTTCCTTTTTCAAAACCTAAACCTTCTTTATTATGAACATGCTTTTGGTTTTTCAACATTTTATCTAAGTTCTTTGAAGATTCATTGAACTTAGCTAAAGTGTTCTTAAGATTTGTAATTTCATTTTCATGCATTTTGCAAGATTTGTATGGATCACTACTTGTGCTACACTTATCTTTTCCAAGATTGATATTCTCGTTTTTCAACATCTCATTTTGTTTTAAAAGATCCATATTCTTTTTCTTTAGGAGAGAATAATCTTGGGTAAGTTTTGTGTACACCTCAAGTAAGGCATCATATTCATCTTGTAAATTAAAAGAAGTGGAGTTGTCATCACTAACCTTTTCTTCGCTTGCCATTAAGCAAAGATTTGCAACCTCGTCGTCATCGGAGTCGGATTCATCCTCGTTCTCCCATGATATGTATGCTTTCTCCTTCTTCTTAAATTTCTTGTTTTTGTCCTCCTTTTGAAGTTTCGACAATTGGGTTTGATGTGTCCAACTTCTCCACACTCATAGCATTTTGGTACCTTTGTTTTGCTCTTGAAGTTTTTCTTCATTGCAAACTTATTGAATCTTTTTAATAAGAGTGCAAATTCTTTATCTCCTTCTTCTTCATTATCATCACTCTCTTCTTGCAGTGATGTTGTTTTAAGGGCGAGACTTTTCTTCTTGCTTTCTTCACCTTTTTGTCTATTTAGCATAGTCATTTCATAGGTGAGAAGATTACCTCGTAGTTGATCAAATGTAAGTTGATCATAGAGCCTTCCTTCTACAATGGCGTTCACTTTGGAGTTCCATTTTGGTGTAAGGCTTGTAAGCACCTTGGTCACAATTTATTTATCATTGTATTTTGTGCCAAGCATGCTTAGATTGTTGAAGATCTTGGAGAGTCTTTCAAGAGCTTCTTCAATGCTCTCTTCATCTTTCATTTTAAAATTTTCCCATTCATGAACCAACATAAATACCTTTGATTCTTTAACGTGGTCGGTTCCTTCGTAAGTGATTTGGAGTTTATCCCAAATCTCTTTAGCGGTTTCACATGTAGAGATCTTCATATAATCATGCTCGTTAAGTGCACAATGAATGAAGTTGATGGCTTTATCATTCATTGCCACTTTCTTCCAATCATCGTCACTATATTCATCTTCTCCTTTCGGTACTTGCTTTGAGACGGAGACTTCTCCTTCTTTAGCGCTTGTTGTCTTTGTTGGAATGTGATTTCCATTCTCAATCACTTTCCAAATTCTCACATCTTGAGAACGGATCCAAATTCTCATCTTATTTTTCCAATAAGAGTAATTTGTTCCGCTAAAAAGAGGAGGTCTAGCGGTTGAGTTACCTTCGCTAGTGTTGTTGTTGTTAAAGCCTGTGCTTGCCATGATCTTTTCCCTTAAACGGTTAAGTCTTTCAAAGGGTTAAGCTCTGATGCCACTTGTAGAACCTATGCACAATTACTCAAGGGGGGGTGAATTGAGTATTGCAACAACAATGAATCTTTTTGCGAAAGTTAAAGACAATATACAAAAGTGTTATTGTACTAGTATTTTTCCAAGAGCTTAACTCAATTGCTAAGCATTTATAAGGAGCTTTTACTTTCCAATAGACACCAACTCAAATAAATTGATCAAGCTTTTCACCAATCGGACTTAAGCTACTCCTTAAGTACTTACGAAGCTACTTTTCGATCACAATTTATTTGCTCAAAGGTAAAAGACAATAATATTGAAGAGATGAGTTTGGAGAGATGCAAACGCTATTTAGAGTGGTTCGGCACAATCCTTGTCCTACGTCCACTTTCTTTCTCAATCGCAATTGAGAAGTTCCACTGTTGCCAAGCTTCAAGGTGCTCGCGCAAAACCTTTTACAATCCGAGTCCTTAGTTTCTAACACCTCACGGTATATGATCACCACTCGTATACTAACCCACTCCACTTAGAGATACCTTCTCTAAGATTTGCCTTGAGTACTTAGTATACCTCTTTGGTATCCTCACCGACTATAGTGTTTGTAACTCTTGACTCAACCTTGGAGATCACACTCCAATTTACAAAGTGTACAAGAAAACAATTCTCAAAGAATTGTTGAGATGAAATGAGTACTCTCTAGAAGAGTATATGATTACAAGTTTAGCACTATTGAACCAATTGATATTGCTCTCTCAAATTGTGTATTATAACACCTTAAAAAATGTGTAGAATGAAAGAATATGACCAAGATAGTTTGCAAATACTCAAAATCACTTAAATAAGGCTTCAATCCATCTATTTATAGATTCCCCAAACCTTAGAAACATTGGGGAGTTAATGGGATGGAGCCTTTTTGTCAAAACTAGCCGTTTTTTATGTTTTTGAATTATTTGCATCGATGCATAACACTTTGCATCGATGCAAATGTGTCTTTGAAGCTGAAATTTGAATTTTCAGCTAGGTTGCATCGATGCAAACATCTTTGCATCGATTCAACAGGTCGCCGCATGCTTTGCATCGATGCAAGATGAGTGTGCATCGATGCAAACCTTAAAGAATGGCTTAAAATCACTTTAAAATACTTAGGATTGATCTCAAACTTGTTGGAGTCAATTCCTATACTTTTGTACCTTTGAAAAATAAGTTTTAAACCATTTGGCTAGCATCGAGTTGCAAGATGTGCATCAAAATATTTTGTGAGTGTGTGTTGAGAGATTTAGCAATTGGTTCTTAACAAGAAGTTACCTAAGTCCTAAGACACTATACTTGTCTTCAAATGTTGTGGACTTGAGTTTCTTGTTGTTGTTGTGTTGCTTTCAACTCTTCATTCCTCAATGTTGAATGTTGGTTGATCTTTCAACATGCTTGTTCATTCAAGTTGTTTGTTGGTTTGTCTTTCATGTCGTTTGTTGGTTTGTCATTCATCAAAACCTACGAATACAAACTTCGCATACAAACAACATGATTTACAGTTTGCAGCCAGTTTTGGGCGTTTAACACTAGCTTGTAACTTGTTTTGGCGTTTAACGCTAGAATAGGGCAGGAAGTTGGCGTTTGAACGCCAGTTTGCATCATCAAAACTCGAACAAAGTACAGACTATTATATATTGCTGGAAAGCCCTAGATGTATACTTTCCAACGCAATTTAGAGAGCGCAATTTGGGTTTCTGTAGCTCCAAAAAATCCATTTCGAGTGCAGGGAGGTCAGAATCCAACAACATCAGCAGTCCTTTTTCAGCCTCTGAATCAGATTTTTGCTCAGGACCCTCAATTTCAGCCAGAAAATACTTAAAATCACAGAAAAACACACAAACTCATAGTAAAGTCCAAAAATGTGAATTTTGCTTAAAAACTAATAAAAATATACTAAAAAGTAGCTAGATCCTACTAAAAACTATCTAAAAACAATGACAAAAAGCGTATAAATTATCCGCTCATCAGGGAGACTCCATAATAACCCGCGATAAAGCCGCACTAATATTGGCCATCCGAATACTATTACTTGTAACAAAATCAAGGTGGTGAAGAATAGATACATCATCCAACGGAAGCTTACCATGAGGAGCAATTAGCTCGGTAGCAAAACCTACACCATCAAAGTCCTTGGCATTTAGATCGTAAGAACCAAGAGTTTTCTGTTGCTTTGGAGGAGAACCAGCAGCAGTAGGAGAGGAGGCAGCACTGAATGTCGGCTGAAGAGGGACATAAGGAATCACACGGACCTGAGGAGTCGGAATGACCTTTCTCGGCCCAGAAGCATCCGAGTTCGGCTTCTTCGGAGGTAGTTGGGAAGACCCTTCTCCAGAAGTCTTCGCTGTCAAATTCTGTACAGCTGTTGCTTTCTTTGCCTTACGAAAGGCCTTCAAGGAGTTCGTAGATTTCATCATCTCTGCAAACAGAAACCAAGAAAACAAGTCACAAAAAAAGGGTAAAATTCAACCCCAAAGTGAAACTATAGAAAAGAAGTCGGCCACTACCTAGTTCAGCACGAAGGAGGGAAGGATCTCCTAGAAACCTCTTTGTGTCGAGATGAGGAGGCTCTCCCCTGTTCTCCTCTAACACATTCATAAAGGCCTGTTCGACCTCATCCAGACTTTCCCAAGAGTACTTAGCCACTGCCAGATTCTTTTGCCAACATAAGGGAAGGTGGACTCATTATTCTCATCTAAGAAAAAAGGGTGAACACCCTCAATAGCTCGAACCTTAAAATAGTAATTTTTAAAGTCCCTAAAGGACTCGTCATACATAGAGAACACTTTCTTTCCTTTAGTATCTCAGAAAGAAATCCAGGAGGCTTTCTTCTTAGCTACCCCAGGCTTTGTCAACACAAAAAAGTATAGGAAAAGAGTTTGGGTAGGTCGGACACCCAATTCCTAGAACAACAGTTGAAAAATCTTTATGAAATCCCATGAGTTGGATGGAGCTAAGAAGGGGCTACATTACACGACCACAGTAGGTCGGTCTCAAAGGCATAAAAAGGGGTGGTGATACCCCATTTGACTAAAAAAGTAGTCATAAGCATAGAAAAAGGGTCGTTCCCTCTAAAAAGGGTCGTTCCCCCTGAGTCAAAGAGGGAAAACTAACCCTCTCCTCAGGGTCAGGTGACACCAACTCATAATTCTTCTCCTCATCCCTATCACTACAAATCCTATGGAACCTCCTAAGTCTCACACAGTACTCAGGGTCAGCCACGGTAACACACATTAATACTATGGAGTCTAGCCAGTCAGACATGCCATTAGGGATCTTAGTAGACATATCAACAATATTTTTTCGGGAAGACATAGGCCAACTATCCCTACAGTGAGAAAAACAAAAAATGGATTACTACCAAGCAACTCGGGCAAGTAAAGGAAACAACTCGGACAATAAAATGTAATAAGCAAAGTGTCAGATATGGCAGTAAAAGGGAAACCCAGGACTCACGCTAAAGTCCAGGGGCACCCTTCGGAGGCAACAACAAGGCAAGAATTCAGAAAAAGGGAAGTCGACAGGCTATGCCCTAAAACCAGCCCTAACACCTCTCAAAGTAAAAAATACAAAAAAAATCAATTCTTTTTCTGGTAGAATCTCTCCATACAAACAGCAAAATACCATCATCATCACAGACCACGCAAAATATCATCAAGAAAGCTACAACCTTTTTCTACCAACAGTTCAACAAAAGCTAAAACTTTGTACAAGGATGAAAAGAGACAAAAATAGCGACAAGCAAAAAGCCATAGAAAAGCAAAACTACCAGAAGGCACATATTTTCCTCAAGCAGGAGTGGCAGGGGAAAAGCCACACAACGATCAAGACGCAAAGATGCAATCTTTTTGCAAAAAGACTCAAACTTTTTCAAGGCAAACTCAAGCAAAAATCAAAACTTTGCGAGAATGCAACATTAAAAGCATGCATAAGAGAGATTATCAAAGTACAAGAAAATACCAACCTGCAGAAGAAAGAGCAAGAATGACAACCGCCCAGATAGAAGCAAACACGCACCGAGCAGAGTGCTTTCTTCGAGAAAGTAGAAGAGGTAGAAAGATTTGAGGGCGCAAAGGTCAGAAGAGTTATAACAAACAAATAGCAATGAGAAAGGAGAGAAGAAACGGAAAAGTGATTCTTTAAAATTCTAAATGAAATGCAAAAGAGGGAAGAGAGGAAACGGCGAAGGGAAATTAATGAGTTTTTTAACCCTCGCACGTTCCCAAGAAAGCGCAACGCGCGCTGCAATTAAAAGGAAAAACGCTTCGCATTCAAGGAGTCCCAACAGGAGTTATACGGGAGATCGACTAAAGGCAAAATGCTCGAGCTCGACTTCCTCAAAGGGTCAAAGTCTAAAAGACATGACCTTGAGGGAAAGATCGAGCCCACGCAGGGGCACTGTTCATACCCTAGGTCGAGCTATGCGACCCGGGCTGACTGAAGACACGAGCGACCGACCTCTTCAGGTTAGATCGCCATCGACCTCTTTCTGAAGAATTTGGCCAAATCACTATAGAGACTCAAGCAGGCCCAAACGAAGGAACAAAGCCTACTCTAAAGGCGGCCAGGCCTTAAAAAATAAGGCGGTTCCCCTAAAAATATAAGATAAGATAACTATCTTATCTCAAGGAAGGCCACTAAACACTACTATAAATATACTGGAGCACCCAGGTATAACTCATACTCTTATTCTACAAAAAACCTTCCTAAAGCATGTGCTAACTTAGGCATCAGAGTCTCTTGCAGGTACCACTAATGAGCGGATAATTTATACGCTTTTTGGCATTGTTTTTAGGTAGTTTTTAGTAGGATCTAGCTACTTTTAGGAATGTTTTTATTAGTTTTTATGCAAAATTTACATTTCTGGACTTTACTATGAGTTTGTGTGTTTTTCTGTGATTTCAGGTATTTTCTGGCTGAAATTGAGGGACCTGAGCAAAAATCTGATAGAAGGCTGACAAAGGACTGCTGATGCTGTTGGATTCTGACCTCCCTGCACTCGAAATGGATTTTCTAAAGCTTTAGAACTCCAAATGGCGTGCTCTTAATTGCGTTGGATAGTAGACATACAGGGCTTTCCAACAATATATAATAGTTTATACTTTGTTTGAGTTTAGACGATGCAAACTGGCATTCAATGCCAGTTCCATGCTGCATTCTGGAGTAAAACGCCAGAAACACGTCACAAACCAGACTTAAACACCAAAAACACGTTACAACTTGGCGTTTAACTCCAAGATAAGCCTCTGCATGTGTAAAGCTCAAGCTCAGCCCAAGCACACACCAAAGTGGGCCCCGGAAGTGAATTTCTGCACTTAGACTTATTTATGTAAACCCTAGTAACTAGTTTAGTATAAAAAGAACTTTTTACTATTGTACTAGGGGTCTTTTTTCCTATTTTTCGTATTCACATGTTATTTGGGGAGGCTGGCCATTCGGCCATGCCTAGACCTTGCTCTTATGTATTTTCAAAGGTGGAGTTTCTACATACCATTGATTAAGGTGTGGAGCTCTGCTGTTCCTCGAGTGTTAATGCAAATACTATTATTCTTCTATTCAATTCATGCTTATTCTTATTCTAAGATATTCGTTGCACTTCAACATGATGAATGTGATGATCCTTGACACTCATCATCATTCTCACCTATGAACGCGTGCCTGACAACCACTCCCGTTCAACTTTAGATCGAGCGCATATCTCTTGGATTCCTTAATCAGAATCTTCGTGGTATAAGCTAGAATTATTGGTGGCCATTCCTGAGATCTGGAAAGTCTAAACCTTGTCTGTGGTATTCTGAGTAGGATCTAGGAAGGGATGACTATGACGAGCTTCAAACTCGCAAGTGTTGGGCATAGTGACAGACGCAAAAGGATCAATGGATCCTATTCCAACATGATCGAGAACCGACAGATGATTAGCCGTGCTATGATAGAGCATTTGTACCATTTTCACTGAGAGGATGGGAAGTAGCCATTGACAACGGTGACGCCCTACATACAGCTTGTCATAGAAAGGAGTAAGAATGGT
Organism: Arachis hypogaea; assembly: GCF_003086295.3. Lineage (NCBI taxonomy): Eukaryota > Viridiplantae > Streptophyta > Magnoliopsida > Fabales > Fabaceae > Arachis > Arachis hypogaea. Next base: position 57,056,560 of record NC_092038.1, read on the forward strand.
TGGAGGAAGGCAGTAGGAAAGCAGAGATTCAGAAGGGACAAAGCATCTCCATACACTTATCTGAAATTCCCACCAATGATTTACATAATTATTTCTATCTCTATTTTATGCTTTATTTATCTTTATATTCGAAAACCATTATAACCATTTGAATCCACCTAACTGAGATTTACAAGATAACCATAGCATGCTTCATACCAACAATCTCCGTGGGATTGACCCTTACTCACGTAAGGTATTACTTGGACGACCCAGTGCACTTGCTGGTTAGTTGTGCGAAGTTGTGACAAAGTGTGATTCACGTTTGAGAGCTCCAAGTCTTTGGCGCCATTGTTGATGATCACAATTTCTTGCACCCAACCACCACCCTCCGGTGAACAAGGATCAGCAGCACCGCCCAGTTCAACAAGTCGAACGCGACAGCTCTGGCCACAACAGCAGATCTCATCTGAGATCAACCTTCAGTTTTAGGTAACCCTCGGAACAGACACCAAACTTAAAGATTTTGAAATCAAACAACACAATTTTCCAAAAAATAGAAAAAGAAACACTGAAAGACACCAAACTTAAAAGTTTTGAAATTAAATAAGAGAAAACACTTAAAAGATTTCGAACAAAAATAAAGAAAGAAAAGGTAAAGTAAGATAGAAATCAAAAGTTCAAGAAAGCAAAGAAGAGAAATTTTCGATAATCAACAAGAAAAAAAATAATTAACCAAGATTACCAAGAAACACCAAACTTAAAAACCTTGACACAAAATTCGAAAGAAAGAAAAGAAAAGGGACTAAAAACAAATTTTTGAAAATTTTTTAGAAAGGAAACAAAAAAGGTTCAAAAATTTAACAAGAAAATCATTTAAAGAAAAACTAATAAAAAGTACCTGATCTAATCAGCAAGATAACCAGTAGTATATCAATCTCGAACAATCCCCGGCAACGACGCCAAATAACTTGGTGCGCAAAATTGAACTCGCACAACTTCACCGACAAGTGCACCGGGTCGTTCAAGTAATACCTTAGGTAAATGAGGATCGATCCCACGAGGATTTTTGGATTGAGCAAGCGGTGGTTATCTTGTAGATCTTAGTCGGGCGATTGGAAAGATAGTGGTTGTAGTTGTAGGTGCATAAAACAAATAGTAAAGAAAGCAATAATGAATTAACGTAGAAACAATAATAAGAAATCAGTTAAAGCTTTGGAGATGCTTAATCTTTCTAGATTAATACTTCTTAATTACTTGCAACGGGATTTTATTGATAAATTCTATACCGGTAAAATATCTCGCATCAGTTTTTAATTAACTTTTGAATTAGAAAAATATATTATTATGTTTTTAGAATTTTAATTTCAAATCAATTAGGATTAGATATAAAAGGAGAAAGGATTCAACCTTGCAGGCTCTCTTTTCTTCTTCTTCCTCATTCTGCAATTTACACTTTTTAAACCTTCTTATTTTTCTCCGAGTCATGAGAAACTAAACCTCTAATGTTAAGGTTAGGAGCTCTGTTTATTTTAATAGATTAATACTATTGTCTTTCTATGCTTAATCTATGCACTGATTTAAGTTCAAAGATTGACTTCGTTCTTCATCCTAGGAATTAGAGTATATTGGAAGATAATTCTTTTCATATTTGAAGTCTTGTTGGATCTTGGAAAAGCTATATCACTAGAATTAAAGCTTGAAATCAATTAATCACAACTCTCTAATTATCTGGATTTAACGAATACGTGACATATAATCTCCTTATTTTTGGGTATTTAGGGTTTGTGTGGTTCATAAACTAGAATTGCACTTAATCTTCTAATTTAAATTAAGTGACCAAGAAATTAGTGGTTTATTAAGTTAGATGAGATTAAATTACTAAGAAATTAGGGTTAAATCACCTAAGGTTTGCCATGAATTGAATCTTTGCTTGATTTGAGTAGTTGATAAGAATTGTTAATCCAGAAATCTAAACATCTCCAAAGCCTTAATTATTTTCTCATATTAATTTCACCCAGCATTCATTGTCTACTTTCTTGCACTCTTTGATCATTATTTTATGCTATTTGAATCCAAACCACTCAATTTATCTATTTGATTCGAATTTTTGTGAAAATATTTGAATAAATATTTGAAAGGTGCACAAAAATTCAAAGCAAAACTTGATCTTTAGATTGTTTTATTTGAAAGCAATAAAATATCCTTTAAAAAATCACTTGATGTAAAATTATCAAAATTTAAGAATAAAAATATTTTATTTTTCTAGTAATACTTACAAAATATTGCATCAAAATCTTATTTCTAAAGTCTTTTTTAGAATATATATATATATATATATATATATATATATATATGTATATAGTTCTTTTTGTCTCTTTTTCAATTTTTTGGAAACTTATTTGTCATTAATATCTTTTGGATTATTTTTTGTAAGAGATATAAACTTATTCGTACTGATGTACAGGATTATCGTTGGTAAAGATTTCACAATAGAAATGAACTTCGTTGCAAGTATAGTTCTAAACTGACAAACAACCCTCAATCAAAGTTTAATTTTGTTTATAACAAGTACAAACACCAATAAAATAAACCAAAGTATTCAAACCTCGGGTCATCTCTTAAAGGAATTGCAGGAAAGTGTGAATATTATTGGTTATGATTGTACCTTTTGGGGTTTTTTGGGTTTGATTAATAAGAAAATATAAATTGCAAGAAAGTAAAACTAGCAACTAAAATAGATCTTGACAAGGATCAAGAGTCAAGGGTTCCTATCTTGGATCATTGACCACAACATGGTAATTACAAAGAAATAATTCCACTTAGTCGCCCTCTAACATCGGAGGATTAAGTCAAGTGGACATAGTTGGTCCAAAAACCACTAACAACCCTAAATCGCCAATAAAACTGGACATCAATGATCTCAAGGGTCCTAAGTCCTCAATCACAAGTCAAGAGTACCAAAGTCTATTCTAAAATCCAGCGAAGTATTTTATCAAACACTTGGAAGGTACTAAAAGGAAAGCATGTTAAAATTTCAAGAAATATAAATCTACAACTACCCAATGCAAGAAAATAACAATAACAATTAAAGAAAGGAATAATAACATGAAAACACAAATTGTATTAATAGAAATCAAAATTAACAAAGTATCATGAATATAAAGGCAACAAGATAAAGGAAATGACAAGTAGAACTAAAGGAACAAAGATGCAAGAACAATAAATTGCAAGAAAAAGTAAATGAAAACAAGAATTAAACCTAAATCTAAGAAGAATCTACCCTAATTCTAGAGAGAAGTGAGGCTTCTCTCTCTAGAATATGACCTAAATCATGTTTCTAATCTATCCTAATTGCTCCCCCTTGATCCTTCTTGAATTTGGCCCCAAATACTTCAGAAATTGCCCCCAGCATATTGCCTTCAAGTTGGTCACGTGCCGCTTGATAGGCAAAATTGTGATTTACTCTTTTCATAACTTGAACAATTCTTAGCAATGGCTCTAAAAACTTGGTGCACACTACTATGGTTCACTCACATTCTTCACAACTTCGCACAACTAACCAGCAAGTGCACTGGGTCCTCCAAGTAATAAACCTTACGTGAGTAAAGGTCGATCCCACGGAGATTGTTGGTATGAAGCAAGCTATGGTCATCTTGTAAATCTCAGTTAGGCGGATTCAAATGGTTATAATGGTTTTCGAAAATAATAATAAATAAAGCATAAAATAAAGATAGAGACACTTATGTAATTCATTGGTAGAAATTTCAGATAAGTGTATGGAGATGCTGTGTTCCTTCTGAATCTCTGCTTTCCTACTGCTTTCATCCAATCTTTCTTACTCCTTTCCATGGCAAGCTATATGTAGGGCATCACCATTGTCAATGGCTACTTCCCATCCTCTCAGTGAAAATGGCCCAAATTCTCTTGTCACAGCACGGCTAATCATCTGTCGGTTCTCGATCATGTCGGAATAGAATCCATTGATTCTTTTGCGTTTGTCACTACGCCCAACAATCGCGAGTTTGAAGCTCGTCACAGTCATTCAATCCCTGAATCCTACTCAGAATACCACAAACAAGATTTATACTTTCTGAATTCTCAAGAATGGCTGCCAATAATTCTAGCTTATACCACGAAGAATCTGATTAAGGAATCTAAGAGATATTCACTCGTTCTAAGGTAGAACGGAAGTGGTTGTCAGTCACGAGTTCATAGGTGAGAATGATGATGAGTGTCACGGATCATCACATCCATCATGTTGAAGTGCATTAAATATCTTAGAACAAGAATAAGCTGAATTGAATAGAAAATAGTAGTAATTGCATTAAAAAGGTACAGCAGAGCTCCACACCTTAATCTATGGTGTGTAGAAACTCCACCGTTGAAAATACATAAGTGATGGTCCAGGCATGGCCAAATGGCCAGCCTCCACAAAAGACATATGAATTCGAAAAATAGGGAAAAGGACCCCTAGTACAATAGTCAAAAGTTCTATTTATATTAAACTAGCTACTAGGGTTTACAGAAATAAGTCTTAGTGCAGAAATCTACTTCCGGGGCCCACTTTGGTGTGTGCTTGGCCTGAGCTTGAGCTTTACACGTGCAGAGGCTTCTCTTGGAGTTAAATGCCAAGTTGTAACGTGTTTTTGGCGTTCAACTCTGGTTTGTGACGTGTTTCTGGCGTTTTACTCCAGAATGCAGCATGGAACTGGCGTTGAACGCCAGTTTGCGTCGTCTAAACTCGAACAAAGTATGGACTATTATATATTGCTGGAAAGCTCTAGATGTATACTTTCCAAAGCGGTTACGAGCGCACCATTTGAAGTTCTGTAGCTCCAGAAAATTTATTTCGAGTGCAGGGAGGTCAGAATCCAACAGCATCAGCAGTCCTTTTTCAGCCTGAATTAGATTTTTGCTCAGGTCCCTCAATTTCAGCCAGAAAATACCTGAAATTACAGAAAAATACACAAACTCATAGTAAAATCTAGAAATGTGAATTTTGCTTGAAAACTAATGAAAACATCCCTAAAAGTAGCTAGATCCTACTAAAAACTACCTAAAAACAATGCCAAAGAGCGTATAAATTATCCGCTCAACACAACACCAAACTTAAATTATTGCTTGTCCCCAAGCAACTGAAAATCAATTAGGATAAAAAGAAGAGAATATACTATAAATCTCAAAATATCAATGAATATTAGTTCTAAGTAGATGAGCGGGACTTGTAGCTTTTTGCTTCTGAACAGTTTTGACATCTCACTTTATCCCTTGAAATTTAGAATGATTGGCATCTATAGGAACTCAAAGTTTAGATAGTGTTATTAATTCTCCTAGTAAATTATGTTGATTCTTGAACACAGCTACTTTTATGAGTCTTCGCCGTGGCCCTAAGCACTTTATTTTCCAGTATTACCACTGGATACATAAATGCCACAGACACATGACTGGGTGAATGATAAACCCATATTTCGTGAGTTCTTTTGTGCTTAATTTGAGTGATTTATATAATCCTTCACCTACTTATTCACATTAATTGCATGGTTTTACTTTCCCTTCCTTATTATGTCGTATTGTGAAAAACTTGTTTCCTAAGCTTTAAAAATTAATTATTTTAATTACCTTTATTTCCATTCGATGCCGTGATTAGTATGTTGAGTAGTTTCAGATTTTCTAAGGCGGAATGACTTAGAGGATGGAAAAGGAAACATACAAAAATGGAAGGAGAAAGCAAAACGGAGCTTTAAGGAAACTGGTGTTCACGCGATCGCATGGACGAGGCGATCGCGTGCCAGAAGCGAAGATTCAGCGACGCGGCCGCATGACTGACGCGACCGCGTGCCTTAAACAGAACGCACATGATGCGGTCACATGACTGACGCGACCGCGTGGCAGGGAAAAGCTCCGAATGACGCGACCGCGTGACCCACGTGGACGCGTGACAGAGGCCACGCACCAGAAAATTACAGAACACGCCCCAGCGAGTTCTAAACCCCTTTTTGGCCCAAATCCAAGTCTAGAAAGCATAGACTAGAGGTTATAAAGTGGGGAAATGCATCCATTCAAGATGCCTCTCATAATTCACTTCTCATGATTTAGATTAGTTTTGAGAGAGGTTCTCTCCTCTCTATCTTAGGATTAGAAATTAGGATTTTTAGAAACTAGGATTTAGGACTTCTCTTGGTTTTTAAGAGTGACTCTCGATTCAGGTTCAATGTTCCTTTTTATTTATTTTTCCAATTAAATTTATGAACTCTTCCATGTTATAGATTACTCTTTTAAATTAATGCTATTTGAGATATTTCAGATCTATGATTGCCTTCTTTAATTTATGTTGTCGGTATTTATCCAAATTATTTTCTTTCGAGTAGATAGTTTTTCTTTTTGGCTTTGGTTGAGACATTGGTAACTCTTGAGTTATCAAACTCATTGTTGATTGAAAATTAGAATTAATTTACCACTTAACTTACCTCCATAGTTAGAGGTTAATAAGGTGGGGGAAGAATCCAATTCTCATCACAATTGATAAGGATAACTAGGATAGGACCTCCAGTTCTTAATACCTTGCCAAGAGTTTATTTTTATTGCTATTATTTTATTTCCTCTACTATTTACTATTGTTGCTTTTTATCTCATACTTTAAAAACCCCCAATTTACAATCTCCATAGCCAATAATAAGAACATACCTCCCTGCAATTCCTTGAGAAGACGACCCGAAGTTTAATACTCGGTTATCAATTTTAAAGGGGTTTGTTACTTGTGACAACCAAAACGTTTGTACGAAGGGATTTTTGTCGGTTTAGAGACTATATCTACAACGCGACTGTTTTTATGACATTCTTTACTGGCAAAAATCTTAACGTCAAAATGGCGCCGTTGCCGGGGAATTGCAAACGTGTGCCTTATTATTGGTTATTGTAAATATTTTTCTAAAAAAATATATATTTTTCTTTTACCTGTTTATTTGTTTCTCCTTTTTCCCCTTTATTTCTGATAAGTACTATGAATTATCACCTCTCTCGCTTTGAGTTTGGTTCTAACTTTGTTGAAGGAAATAGAAACCACAGCAGGAATATGCATCAAGGTCAGACCAATCAAGGATGGATGGAGCCAAGAGGATCTAATCAACCCTTTAGGCAAGAACACCATCCTGGATATCATGGACAAAGACCAGGCTACAATGCATCCCAAGCTGATAGATATGGTGGACCATCTTGTAGCTACCAACAAACCCCACCCTATGCTCAGAGATCATCCTTTCAACACAACCTCAACTCACCACACTCACAAGCCCCTTTCCGCCATTCACCTCCATATGACCCTAACCTTCAACCACCATACCAACCACCTTATGAGCCATATGAACCATGTATAGAACCACCCCAATTCCAACCCAATTACTCACAAGAACCACCACTTCAATATTCACCATCTCCATATCCATCAATCCAAGAGCATTATGATCCTACTTATGAAAACCGAGTGCATCAAGAGGCAAAGGATCGTCTCAAGGAAACAATGGATCGATTTCATGCAACCACTCAACAACTGGGGCAAGTATTAATTCAATGGGCTTCTAGACGCTTAAATACACAAGGACCAGCCATAGCCCCATGTGGACAGTCTAGTGAAGAGCATAACATAAAGGAGATACCAGAAACTCCAGTGGACAAGACAGAGCATGAATTCATACTAGAACAAGTAGAAGAAGCTATCATTGTTCAAGAAGAAGAGTTGGTTGAAGACTTAGGAGACGCAGAACCTCCATGGGAAAGACAAGACATAGAGCCTCCTTCCAAGACGGTTGAAATTGATGCTGAAGAGGGTGTACAACCTCCAAAGCATATCATAGTTGAAGACTTGGAAGAGGTTGATCAAGAGATGGAGATTCAAGAAGAAGAAGCACAACCTCCCATGCCCTTGGAAAGCAATGAAGAGATGATTGAATTGGAAGAAAGCTACCAAGAGGAAGAGGTTGAAATTGAAGAAGCTTGCAAAGAGGTGGTAATTATCAGAGAAGAGCACAAGGGAGTGGAGCTTGCAATTTCATTAAAGAAACCTCCCCCTAAGTCGCCATCATCCTTCACAACATTCAAGTGGGTAAATTCATATCCCATAGCTTTCTAATCCCACTTGAATATGGGCTACTGGAGACGGATGGTCAACTTAGAGCTCTTTGTGGCATTAAGAGTAAAAGGAAGATGGTCAGTGGTAAGAATTGTCCTGCAAGGTTCATCATGGTTGGAAGCTTTAAGCTTAAACGTAAAGGTTGGTATAGAGCTCAACTGAATGGGTCTAGGAAGTTATTTGGCCACTTTAGTGAGAATTCAGATTGCTTACGACCCGGAGGGAACAATATTGCTCAACCAAAAGACGGGTGCAAAGGCAAGGTCTGGGACCCCGGAATCCATTCTATCAATCACCACTCTTGGGGCCTTGTCACTTGCTTTAACTTACTTGAAGGCTTTCTGTGCCTAGTTTGGGACCCCGGAGGCTACTGGAAGTACAAACATTGGTGGGGGATTCCTAGATCAGTACAAGCATAAACCACCATAACAGGAAGCTCATCAAATGTCCAACTTAAGGACTATAACTAAAAGTGCTAGGTAGGAGACAACCCACCATGGTATGATCGTTCATTTTGCAAATTTTAATTTTATTTAGTTTTCTTTGTTTTTGAATTTTATTTTATTTTATTGAACCTGGAATCATGCATAGCATTCACATTAAGCATTGCATTATGCATTTTGCATAAAAAAAAGATGCCACGCGACGTGATCGCATCAGCGACGCGTCCGCGTCGCAAGGAGAGAAAAGAAAAATAAAAACGAACAAAGAGTCACGCTGGAGGCGTGCCAATGGCACAAATCAACCCACGCAACCGCGTCGCTGACGCGTCCGCGTCGCATGGGAATAATGGTCTCCCACGCGACCGCGTGACCCACGCGGCCGCATGACCTAGATTTCGATGTCAAAGTGGTGCACACCCAAAAGTTGTGCGAGAGTGGTGCTGGATTGGTGCTGAACGCATAATCCTTCCCACGCGGCCGCGTGACCCACGCGACCGCGTCATATTCCTTTAAAGCCCACTCACGCGATCGCATGCCCCCGATCGCGTCACTTAAAAATTTGGCACTAATAAGATTTTGAACAGAGAGTTGTGCGAGCGCGAGGCTGCACTCGCGCCACTAGCACAAATCGAGTCACGCGATCGCGTGCCCCACGCGTCCGCGTCGCCTAACCTTATTTGTGCACCACGCGACCGCGTCACCAGCGTCGCACAACCTATCCAAATTAGTGCCAATTTTCTTATCTTTTCTTCTCCGAATCCTTATTCTTCTTATCTTTTCTTATTTCTTTCTTCTTCCTTTCTTATTTTCTCTTACTTCCAATTATTTAATTTATTTGCATCCTTTCATTCATTGCATATTTTTATTTTTCTGAAATTATTATTGGTGTTCAAATATTTTTATTCAACTGTTACATCTTTTCTGGTATTTTCTTGATGCTTAGTGACTTGTTTAATTCTGATTGAGTAATATTATTTAAATCAATGCCAATCTTTTATATTTGTATTACTTTTGCATTGACATAAATTTATATTATCTCTCTTTCCCATTGTTGCAAATTTTGCACCATTGATTTGCCATGTCCTTCCACTATTTTCTCACTTGCATGTTGTAGCTACCATGTAAATGAGACGCTTATCATTTGGCATTGACCCAATTATATTTTATTTATTTTCTATCTTTTTGGGTTACTTTTTCTTTTCCCTCTTCTTTCAGGATGGCCACCACGAAGGGAAAGGAAAAGCTTCTTAATGGGAAGACAAACAAGTCCATCAGCAAAATCCTTGGAGAAAAGCATCAGTTGGAGAAGACCCATCCACCTGCACATCTCAGCATGCACCGAGGACGGTGCAATCTTTAAGTGCGGGGAGGTCGATACCGATCTCCATGGGTTAGTACTTTCTTGTCTCAAACACCAATGTTTAAATTTTCTTTGTAGATTAGTTGTTGCATTTGCATATTTGTTTGATATTTGCATATTTTACCACTTGGTTAAAGTAATATTTTCTTTTTCAAGAAACCTTTTAGAGCATTTCACTAATTTGAATAAAATTTAATGTTAGACTTGTTTGAAGAAATATTATTTTGGAACATAGTTTAAAGCTTGAACACACAAAACCAGCGAGATTTTGAGCCTATTTGATTGGCTGCATTTTATCAACCAATATTTTATTTTTGGTGTGTATTTTTCTCTCTAAAATTGTGATCTTTATCTTGCTTAATTCTATATTTCCATTGTTTAATGTATGCATGCACTTATATGATTGAGGCCTTGTTTCACTGAGCTTACATACCCATATAGCCTTAACCCTCCATTATCCCTTGCAAACCAATTTGAGCCTATTTTACCCCTTTGTTCTTTATTTTAGCACATCATTAACTCTAAGCGAAAAATAATAATGCCCTTAATTTGAATCCTTGGTTAGCTTAGACTAATGAGAATGCTTATGATTTAAGTGTGGGAAAGTAGGTTTCAAAACATTTGGTTTGAATAATTGGGTGTTGTATATTTTAATGAAAATGTGCAAAATAATGGTTGAGCACATGTTATTGCATTCAATACTTTAATCATATGCATTGAAAAAAAATAAATAAAAAGAAAAAAATAAAAAGAAAAAAGAAAAGAGCAATTAATAAAAGGGGACAAAATGCCCCAAAATAAATAGTGAAATCAATGCATGTGAGCTGTACTCAAAACTTGGAATGCATAAACATGTGAGAAGCACAGTTAATGGGAAGATAGATTTTGTATTTTAATTAAATGGATTGTCTTAAGTTAGGTGGAAAGTTTATGTTAATTAAGGATTCAAATTTTAGTCCACTTGGCCAAATACAATCCTACCTTGACCCTAACCCCATTACAACCCTTAAAAGACCTCTTGATTTGTGTATTGGTGCATTAAATTTATGTTGATTGTTAGATGAAGAGAAAGCCTTAGAAAGCAAGGTTAGTAGAAAATTGAGAGATTGAACCTTAAACACCTGAGTGATTAGAGTGTATACACTACCAGTAAGGGTTCGATGCTCAATTCCTTGTTCCCCGCTTTCATAAGCTATTTTCTTCTTACAAGTCTATTTGTGCTTTATTTTTATGATTTGAATTAGTAAAATCCAGTTTATGTATGTTCTTAAAAGAATTGTTTACTTTTAACCAAGTAGGTAGAAGCAATTTGCATTTAGTTGCATTTAATTTAGGTTGCATTGCATTCCATCACTTTAACCTTAATCATTTACCTTGGATTTAGCATGAAAACATGCTAGTGTTTAAGTGTGGGGAGGTTGATAAACCCATATTTCGTGAGTTCTTTTGTGCTTAATTTGAGTGATTTATATAATCCTTCACCTACTTATTCACATTAATTGCATGGTTTTACTTTTCCTTCCTTATTATGTCGTATTGTGAAAAACTTGTTTCCTAAGCTTTAAAAATTAATTATTTTAATTACCTTTATTTCCATTCGATGCCGTGATTAGTATGTTGAGTAGTTTCAGATTTTCTAAGGCGGAATGACTTAGATGATGGAAAAGGAAACATACAAAAATGGAAGGAGAAAGCAAAACGGAGCTTTAAGGAAACTGGTGTTCACGCGATTGCATGGACGACGCGATCGCGTGCCAGAAGCGAAGATTCAGTGACGCGGTCGCATGACTGACGCCACCGCGTGGTAGGGAAAAGCTCCGAATGACGCGACCGCGTGACCCACGCGGACGCGTGACAGAGGCCACGCACCATAAAATTACAGAACACGCCCCAGCGAGTTCTAAACCCCTTTTTGGCCCAAATCCAAGTCCAGAAAGCATAGACCAGAGGTTATAAAGTGGGGGAATGCATCCATTCAAGAAGCCTCTCATAATTCACTTCTCATGATTTAGATTAGTTTTGAGAGAGGTTCTCTCCTCTCTCTCTTAGGATTAGAAATTAGGATTTTTTGAAACTAGGATTTAGGACTTCTTGGTTTTTAAGAGTGACTCTCGATTCAGGTTCAATGTTCCTTTTTATTTATTTTTCCAATTAAATTTATGAACTCTTCCATGTTACAGATTACTCTTTTAAATTAATGCTATTTGAGATATTTCAGATCTATGATTGCCTTCTTTAATTTATGTTGTCGGTATTTATCCAAATTATTTTCATTCGAGTAGATAGTTTTTTTTTTTTGGCTTTGGTTGAGACATTGGTAACTCTTGAGTTAATAAACTCATTGTTGATTGAAAATTGGAATTAATTTGCCACTTAACTTACCTCCATAGTTAGAGGTTAATAAGGTGGGGGAAGAATCCAATTCTCATCACAATTGATAAGGATAACTATGATAGGACCTCCAGTTCTTAATACCTTGCCAAGAGTTTATTTTTATTGCTATTATTTTATTTCCTCTGCTATTTACTATTGTTGCTTTTTATCTCATACTTTAAAAACCCCCAATTTACAATCTCCATAGCCAATAATAAGAACATACCTCCCTGCAATTCCTTGAGAAGACAACCCGAGGTTTAATACTCGGTTATCAATTTTAAAGGGGTTTGTTACTTGTGACAACCAAAACATTTGTACGAAAGGATTTTTGTCGGTTTAGAGACTATATCTACAACGCGACTGTTTTTATGACATTCTTTACTGGCAAAAATCTTAACGTCAGTGAACCTTTTCAGATTGTGACTCAGCTTTGCTGAAGTCTCCAGTTAAAGGTGTCCAGAGCTCTTAAGCACACCTTTTTTGCTTTGGATCACGACTTTAACCACTCAGTCTCATGCTTTTCACTTGGACCTGCATGCCACAAGCACATGGTTAGGGACAGCTTGATTTAGCCGCTTAGGCCTGGATTTTATTTCCTTGGGCTCTCCTATCCATTGATACTGAAAGCCTTGGATCCTTTTGACCCTTTCCTTTTGGTTTTAAGGGCTATTGGCTTTTTCTACTTGCTTTTTTTCTTTTTCTTTTATATATATATATATATATATTGCCACTTTTTTTTCACAAGCTTTGTTCTTCACTGCTTTTTCTTGCTTCAAGAATCAATTTCATGATTTTTCAGATTATCAATAACATTTCACTTTGTTCATCATTCTTTCAAGAGCCAAAAATTTTAACATTCATAAACAACAAGATCAAAGATATGCACTGTTCAAGCATTCATTCAGAAAACAAAAAGTATTGTCACGACATCAGTATAATTAAACTAATTTCAAGGATGAATTCGAAACTCATGTACTTCTTGTTCTTTTGTATTAGAAACATTTTTCATTTAAGAAAGATGAAGGATTTATGGAATTATTCATAGCCTTAAGACATAGTTACTAAATAATAATGATCATGTAGGAAAGACACAAACATAGATAAACATGAAGCTCAAAAACCGAAAAATAGAGAAATAGGAACAAGGAAGTTAAGGAATGAGTCCACCTTAGGGATGGTGGCGCCATCTCCTTGAAGGACTAATGGCGTCCTTGAGCTCCTCTATGTCTCTTCCGTGCCTTTGTTGCTCCTCCCTCATAACTCTTTGATCTTCTCTAATCTCATGGAGAATTATGGAGTGCTCTTGGTGCTCCACCCTTAATTGGTTCATATCATGACTCAATCCTTCTTGAGAAGTGTTGAGTTGTTCCCAATAGTTGTTTGGAGGAAAGTGCATCCCTTGAGGCATCTTAGGGATTTCTTGATGATGAGCTTCTTCATGCGTCTCTTGAGATCCATGGATAGCCTCTCATGTTTGCTCCATCCTCTTCTTAGTGATGGACTTGTCCTCCTCAATGAGGATGTCTCCTTCTATGACAACTCCAGCTGAGTAGCATAGATGGCAAATAAGATGAGGAAAAGCTAGCCTTGCCAAGGTGGAGGGCTTTTTGGCTACTTTGTAGAGTTCTAGAGAGATGACTTCATGAACTTCTATTTCCTCTCCAATCATGATGCTATGGATCATGATGGCCCGATCCACAGTAACTTTGGATCGGTTGCTAGTGGGGATGATGGAACGTTGGATGAACTCCAACCATCCTCTAGCCACAGGCTTAAGGTCCAGTCTTCTTAATTGAACCGGCTTACCTTTTGAGTCTCTTTTCCATTGAGCTCCTTCCACACATATGTCCATGAGGACTTGGTCCAACCTTTGATCGAAGTTGACCCTTCTAGTGTAGGGGCGTGCATCTTCTTGCATCATAGACAAGTTGAATGCCAACCTTACATTTTTCGGACTGAAATCTAAGCATTTCCCCCAAACCATTGTAAGATAATTCTTTGGATTCGGGTTCATACTTTGATCATGGTTCCTAGTTATCCGTGCATTGGCATAGAACTCTTGAACCATTAAGATTCCGACTTGTTGATTAGAGTTGGTAAGAACTTCCCAACCTCTTCTTTGGATCTCATGTCGGATCTCCGGATACTCATTTTTCTTGAGCATGAAAGGGACCTCAAGGATCACCTTCTTCTTGGCCACAACTTCATAGAAGTGGTCTTGATGGGCTTTTGAGATGAGTCTCTCCATCTCCCATGACTCGGAGCTGGAAGCTTTTGTCTTCCCTTTCCTCTTTCTAGAGGTTTCTCTAGCCTTAGGTGCCATCAGTGGTTATGAAAAAACAAAAAAGCTATGCTTTTACCACACCAAACTTAGAATGTTGCTCGTCCTCGAGCAATGAAAAGAAAGAATAGAAGAAGAAGAAGAAGATATGAAGGAGAAGGAAAGGGGTGTGTTTCGGCCAAGGGGGATAATAGAGGGTTGTGTTGTGTGAAAATGAAGAAGGATGGAGGGGTTTATATAGTGGAGAGAGAGGGGTTAGATTTCGGTCATTTAGGGTGGGTTTGGGTGGGAAAGAGATTTTGAATTTGAAGGTTGGTGGGGTTTATGGGGAAGAGTGGATGGATGTGAGTGGTGAAGAGGTGATGGGGAAGAGTGATTGGGGTGATTGGTGAATGATGTTTGGAGAATAGTGTTATGAAAAGGTGTGAGAGAGAGGGAGAAGGTAGGTGGGGATCCTGTGGGGTCCACAGATCCTGAGGTGATCCTGTAGGGTCCATAAATCCTGAGGAGTCAAGGATTTCTCATCCCTGCACTCTTTAGGCGTGTAAAATGCCCTCTGTATGAAATCCTGGAGTTTAACGCCAGATTGATGCTTATTTCTGGCATTAAACGCCAGCTCTATGCTTATTTCTGGCATTAAACGCCAGCTTGGTGCTTGTTTCTGGCGTTTAATGCCAGCTTTTCTCAGGGTGCTATCCTGGCCTTCAAACGCCAGACTGCTTCATGTTTCTGGCGTTCAACGCCAGATTCATGCTCTGTTCTGGCGTTAAACACTAGCCAGATGCTCCTTATTGGCGTTTAAACGCCAGTAAGCTCTTCCTCCAGGGTGTGCTATTTCTTCTGCTATTTTTTATTCTGTTTTTAATTTTAGTACTTGTTTTGTGACTCCACATGATCATGAACCCAATAAAACATAAAAGAACAATAAAATATAGATAAATAAAAATTGGGTTGCCTCCCAATAAGCGCTTCTTTAATGTCAATAGCTTGACAGTGAGCTCTCATGGAGCTCACAGATCATCAGAGCATTGTTGGGACCTCCCAACACCAAACTTAGAGTTTGAATGTGGGGGTTCAACACCAAACTTAGAGTTTGGTTGTGGCCTCCCAACACCAAACTTAGAGTTCAATTGTGGGGGCTTTATTTGACTCTGCATTGAGAGAAGCTTTTCATCAGGGGCGAAGCTACATACTGGGAAAGGGGGGCAACGGCCCCCCCTAATTTTAATTTTTTACATGTAAATTATATGTAAATTTCAGTTTAGCCCCCCCTAAAAATTTTATTTTAATATTATTTTATTGTGTAAATAATTTTAGCCCCCCTCTAATATTTTTTCTAGCTCCGCCCCTGCTTTTCATGCTTCCTCTCCATGGTTGCAGAGGAGGATCCTTGAGCTTTAAACACCAGGTAGTCTCCATTCAATTGAAGGACTAGCTCTCCTCTGTCAACATCAATCACAGCTCCTGTTGTGGCTAGGAAGGGTCTTCCAAGGATGATGGATTCATCCTTATCCTTCCTAGTGTCTAAGATTATGAAATCAGCAGGGATGTAAAGGCCTTTAACCTTCACTAACACGTCCTCTATCAATCCATAAGCTTGTCTTATTGACTTGTTTGCCATCTCTAATGAGAATGTGGCAGCATGTACCTCAAAGATCTCTAACTTCTCCATTACAGAGAGTGGCATAAGATTTATGCCTGACCCCAGGTCACATAGAGCCTTCTCAAAGGTCATGGTGCTTATGGTACATGATATTAAGAATTTACCAGGATCTTGTTTCTTTTGAGGTAAAGTTTGCTGAACCCATGTATCTAGTTCACTAATGAGCAAGGGAGGTGCATCTTCCCAAGTCTCATTACCAAACAACTTGGCATTCAGCTTCATGATACCTCTTAGATATTGAGCAACTTGCTCTCCAGTTACATCTTCATCCTCTTCAGAGGAAGAATAGTTTTCAGAGCTCATGAATGGTAGAAGGAGGTTTAATGGAATCTCTATGGTCTCTATATGAGCCTCAGATTCCTTTAGGTCCTCAATAGGGAACTCCTTCTTGTCTGGGAGACGTCTCATGAGGTCTTCCTCATTGGGATTCACGTCCTCCCCTTCCTCTCTAGGTTCGGCCATTTTGATTATGTCAATGGCCTTGCACTCTCTTTTTGGATTCTCTTCAATATTGCTTGGGAGAGTACTAGGAGGAGTTTCAGTGATTTTCTTACTCAGCTGGCCCACTTATCTCTCCAAATTTCTGATGGATGACCTTCTTTCACTCATGAAACTTAAAGTGGCCTTAGACAGATCAGAGACTATGTTTGCTAAGCTAGAGGAGCTCTGCTCAGAATGCTTTGTCTGTTGCTGAGAAGATGATGGAAAAGGCTTGTTATTGCTAAGCCTGTTTCTTCCACCATTATTAAAGCCTTGTTGGGGCTTTTGTTGATCCTTCCATGAGAAGTTTGGATGATTTCTCCATGAAGAATTATAGGTGTTCCCATAGGGTTCTTAGGATCATAAGCTTCTTCTTCAGAAAATCTATTTCAACGCTCTGGATGTCTACTTTCCAACGCCATTGAGAGCGCGCCATTTGGAGTTCTGTAGCTCCAGAAAATCTATTTCGAGTGCAGGGAGGTCAGAATCCAACAGCATCAGCAGTCCTTTTTCAGCCTGAATCAGATTTTTGCTCAGGTCCCTCAATTTTAGCCAGAAAATACCTGAAATTACAGAAAAACACACAAACTCATAGTAAAATCCAGAAATGTGAATCTTGCATGAAAACTAATGAAAACATCCCTAAAAGTAGCTAGATCCCACTAAAAACTACCTAAAAACAATGCCAAAAAGCGTATAAATTATCCGCTCATCACCACTTGTCACGCGTACGCGTCGCCCGACAGATGACCTTCTCATGCGTATGTGTCGCCATGAATTCAGCAAATCCCCATTTCTTCATGAATTCTCCACTTTGCATGCTTTTCTCTTCACTTCTTTCCATCCAATCCTTGTCTTATAAGTCTGAAATCACTCAACAAACATATCAAGGTATCGAATGGAATTAAAGCGAATTAAATTGAGCTATTTTAAGGCCTAAAAAACATGTTTTCACTCTTAAGCATAAATTCGGGAGAATTACAAAACCATGCTATTTTAGTGAATAAATGTGGAAAAAGTTAATAAAATTCACCAAATAAGACACAAGATAAACCTTAAAATTGTGGTTTATCTAGTATCATTTTGGTAGTTTATTCTTCTCCCATATTTACATATATTTATAAGAGTAAACCATCAATTGCACACTTGAATTATCAGAATGCTGACAAAAATATCCCCAATTTTTATTAACGACAAAATATTCTTAAAATATTTTAAAACGTGATAAAAATATCCAATGTTAAATATATATTATCAAAAAATACTTTAAAATTAGATTTTGATGCTATTTTTTGCAAAATTTATTACAAAAATAAGATAATTTTATCCTTAAAATTTAATAATTTTATGCTAAGTAATTTTTTATCAATGATTAAGAATATTTTTAAAAATAATAAAAAATTCTAGAGACTAAATTTTATCTTTTTTATATGTATTTTTTAAATAATTATTCAAATATTTTTACAAAATTTTAATTTAAATGCATTAACAGTTTGTCACACACAAAAATTATTTATTATTTAAAAAAATAATACTATTTTTATTATTTTGTCGTATTTTATAATATTTTAAAAATATTTTTATTGTTATAAAAAATAAAACTTATTTTTGTCAGTGTTTCAAAAGTCCGGTGCGTTTTTAATAATTTACTCTATTAGACACCAAAAAGAATAATTTACTCTATTTGTAATTATTAAATTGTTTTATTTATTTAAAAATATCCTTCTAACCTCTAATCCCAAAGACAAAAAAATGTATATAAAAAAAAAGTGAAAGTAAACTCCACCGAATACAGAGTAGTGGTGGGTGGGGACTGCATTGTCTCCTTCTTTGATTAAGAAAACAAGAAAAGATTTTTTTGAGGGCCAAGCAAATATTACCATTGGCTAGGTGTAGTTGTAGCGTGTCATTGACGGACAAAAGGTATAAAATATTAAAATAGTACAAACCAAAGTGAAGCACAAAAAACTCGTGTTCCTTAAAAATAAAGAAGCCGGCAACTAACAATGATTGATGTTAATGTTATTGTTTACTCACAAACACCTTCGTCAAGGAATCAAAACCCACCTCTCTTTTGAAATCTCCAAACTTCTGTTGTTCTTTTTCTTGTTTGTTTTGTCCTGGGAAATATCAGTCCTTCATCATTTCCCTTCTTTTTCTTGTTTCTGCAATGGAGGGTGTCACTGTGGTGAAGCCAGAGGCCGAGGAGGTTACAGGGGATGTGCAGAAAGACCGGGAACTGGTTCTAGAATCTTCTCACCCTGTTGTGGAGGACAGTGTTGATAGAGTTAGCAGCACTGACATGGAGGAACAACAGCTCCAGAACAACAACGTTGGTGATGATAACAAGTACGTGTTTGATATAAATGTCATGCCTCATTTCATTTGCATATAGTTTCCTCCAGAACCTTCCTTTTTTATTTTTTAGTTTTTGCTTTCTATTTTTGGGTACTATTATTGTTGTTCTTCCTTTGAAAGTTACCATCTTGCTCTTGGTCATTTTAGCTTTAGTAAAGTTTTATGATTTCTGTTGCTGCAAAACCACTGATGAACAATTAAGATGTGGGGTTTCTTAATCTTCGCCTTAAATTGGTTTCTATTGGTGTAAGAGAGGACATGTGCGATTTTAGGTTTAAGCTTGGGCATTAAATTTTTTTTTTAAATAAAAAAAAGGGAAGGGGTGGGGGATTATGTTCCTGAAAAAGGTTTTTTTTTTTTTCAAAAATTTTAATGCAGGAATTTTATGTTAGTGGCAGCACAGGATTTGAATTATTCATGTAAATGCGTAATTTTTTTATAAAACGTCGTAATTGAGGTGATATATGGCAATTATGTCAATTATGTAACCCCAAAGAGAGCTATGAGCTGGAAATGAGTCCTAGGGTTAGGGCTTTTTCATCCCCAATGATTATATATGCTGGGAAATTCAGTAAACTTATGTCTCAACAGAATATTCCGCTTTGCCGAAAAATACCCTTAAGGGAAAAAAAATCAACAGAGTCGTTTCCAGTTTCCTACTAGGTAGATCTACTACATAGCTCCCTTGATGTCTTTGGAATTTGGATCAACTACTAAAATTTCAATGGAACCATTTAGAGAAGATCTTCTTTAATGATTTCTCTTACAGTTTTGTTTGGAAACTTCTTTACTGGGAGCCTGTTGATCTTCTCGTGTGACAAACCACCCAACTTTCAATTGAGGCTTAGTTTGGTAAAGTCTTTTGGAAAGGTGTTTGTGCAAAAGCACAAGTTTCATATTTTGTGTTTTGTATATAAATAGACCCTGGGCTTGTGTTTGTAGTATTTAAAGGATAGAGGTGCTTTTAAAAGCACCGAGATGAAACTTTTTAAAAATGAATTTTGCTTATCAAAATTGAAAAGTCTAATATAACTTCATACATTTCCAAATTTAACTCTTATATATATGTCTTTTATAATATTTTTTAATTTTAAAAGCTAATTTACGAAACGCAATTGTTGGTGCTTGTGTTTATTAAAAGTTATTTTTAATTTAATTTACTAAATATAAATGCTACAACTTTTAAAAAGTTATTTTTTGTAAGTTACTTTTAAAAAGTAAAAACTTTATCAAACCAAGTTTCAGTAATTCATTTATCTTGTAATCTCTTGTACATGTCCTCATCTATTCTTGTAGTTACTTTGGGAGAAGATCCATGGTACCTAAACTTTGGAATTCTGATGTGAAAATTTATTGTTGAACTTGGATTCTGTTTACTTCTCCATCTTACCATTCTTGGTAAAACAACCCCTTTATTTCAAGAGCTTCATTTCCCAACCTATGATCAAATCAACTACTACTCTTTAAAAATAGGAACTTTGAATTGATATCTATTGAAATAATGAGTTGACTTAGAACATCCATTGCTAATTTAAAAGGAAAAAGCTCCTCTAACATGAGCTTATAAAATAGGTGTATAGCCTCCATGGTCAACCTTCCTAGCATAAACAAAAAAATTTCTATAATATTAAGGTCTTTTGTCCTAATCTCTCTCGTTACTTTCACATAGTATAGTCTTTTACAGCTATGGTGGAATAGTGGTGAAGTTCTGTGATTGCAATAGTGGTGCACAAACACAATGATAGTGGTCGTGGTGGTGCGTGATGTTGATGATGATGAAAATAGTAGAAGTGGTGGTAATGATTGAGGGGATAACTATGAGGGCTTGGCAGTAAGATATAACTGCATTTTGCATTTGGAATTTTTCTAAATGTCCCTTCTAATGGATTTTTTTTCCCTCTGCCAAACCATCATATTTTTGCTTCCTTATGAATGATAAATTTGTGAATATTTGTACATCATTCCTAATATCCATAAAATATTCTGAGGATTATTGGAAGCATGAAATACTTCACAGAAGGTGATGAGTTTGGGACTATACTTCGGTCTCCCGGGTCTCATTTTGAAGTTAGTACCTCTGGTTTGTTTGATAAAAAAATGCTCTTTTCCATTTGTTTTCTCATTTGAGGAAAGGAGGAGCAAATTCTCAGTCAGATGGAATTAGATGCAGATGTTTTATGAATTTTGATTTTCTATTGAAGGCATTTTCACTTTACTAACTTATTAATCTGAGGATATTTGGGGAAATGTGATACATAACCCAACTTTTTGTCTGATTCAGTAATAGATAATCTCAGTTCAGCAAAAAGAATACAAGTCAATGATTTAAATCACAAGAAAACAAAGGAAGCATTTGAGATTTAACTCTTTTACAAGATATAAAGAACAGTTTCGATATAAAGAACAGTTTCAAGGGCATAAACTGATGAATTCGTTGTCTATCCAAGTTTAAAGAGTGATATTCTGGTGATAAAATCGATTCATTCAATTGTAACGGCATATGCCCTGACTGTCGTTTATGTGAGATTGGGTGCCTTTGACATGTATTATTATCCTTCTAAACTACTTTGGTGTGTTTTTTAGGATCAATTAATTTAAGAAGTCCTTTCAAATTGTTAAGCTTTTCGCATGTATTAGGACCCCGTTTTTGGATCTCATGCTACAATGTCATGAAGCTGTCTTCAAAATCTAGAAAATACAGGAAATCTAATAAATCCGAAACATTAATAATTCTAGGAAAGTGAAGGTTACAATTTTCAATATTGTCAAGCTTACGAGTGCTTTTATTATGTTCCCGGGGATGTGTCCATAACAATTTTTTGCTTCTTTTAGGTCATTGCCAGCTTCTGGATTTAATGGTGTAATTTCTAGCCCAAGCCAACTTACCATCTTCTATAATGGAAGTGTCTGTGTGTATGATGGACTCCCTGCTGACAAGGTATGCAGCTCTTTGAAGTTAGAATTGAATCTTGCAGATTTTTGTACTTCCAATCCAGCCTTCCTCTTTTATATGTTATGATACTATCCATCGAAATCTTATATTTTGATTATCTTTTATACTAACAGGTGCATGAAATAATGCTTATTGCTGCTGCTACTGCAAAGTCAGCTGAAATGAAGAAGATTAATCCACAGTCTCCTTTTGTTTCAGCTGTTCCCACAAGGCCTTCTTCGCCACATGCAACCTCCAATAATGTCGCTTCTCCTCAGTCAATCTGCTTCCCTGCGGAGAAGAATTCCATCTGCAGGCTGCAAGGTGGTAATTCTCATTATTTTTCTAGATGTAGATCATAATCTTGTTAATACTTACGGCACCTTCTTTTTGATATATTCTGTCTATTCCCTTTATTTGTCACCGTCACTTGTCAGTACATTACATCATTGAATCGATATATCTTGACAACAAATTGATCTAATGATATAGCAAAATATGATAGTGATAGATGACAACTATGCTAGGAGTACACTACAAATCAGTCGCCAAATCAGCCAGTCGTATAGAATACATGTTGAATACAAAATACATATTGAAAATGATTTAAACAACATATGTATTCATACAAAAATACATGATAGCTGATTTTCGGTGTGCACATAACATTTTTGGATAGCTGAAAAAGAATGGAGAGAGTTTTGTAACTGCATTGACTGTTATCTTTACTGTATCAAAATGCAAGACCATGTATTTCTGACTTACTATCTGTCTTCAGAGTTCCCAATAGCACGCAGGCATTCACTGCAAAGGTTTCTTGAGAAGCGTCGAGACAGGTACTGTCTTAATTCTAGACAGGTCTTTTCTATGGGCCTATTGGCATCTCTCGTAATTCTAGATCTCCGATTTCCTGACATTTTTTGCATAATTTGTATTTGTTGAAGGTTGGGGAGCAAAGCCCCGTATCCTACCTTGTCAACAACAAAAATGGCTGACAACATAGAGAACAACTTCAGTGCCGACAATGCACCGGATTTGGTTAAGCGATCAGAAGAGGAGTTGCAGCCAACTGTAGCTGCCTCTTGAGCATAACCATAGCTGGTATGACTATATATGGTTACATTATTGTTATTATCTGTTGTTGTAGCATATGGATCAAAATGTTAAATTGTTAATTAATGACTGTAGAAGCAACAAACTTGTGAGACTGAATTGTTAAATTGTGGGGTCTATATTTTACGTATATATATTTAATTAATGTAACTGCCTGAACCTGAAGGGATAGAAATAGTGTGACTTGGATGTTGTGTTTGTCTGGTCACCTGAACCTTTTAACTGTTTTACTCTATTTGAACAATTGATTATCCGTGTATTAATAATCTTCCTGCACTTGCTTTTATAATTTCGTGATTCCATCGAGATTCGGGGTTTAAAATTTAGAATTCATTAGATAACCAAATTTTTTGCGAGAATTGTGTTACTACAATGATGTCAAAAATTCTAGTTAAAAATGTTTACATTTACTTGTTCTGTTTAATTGCGGAGTACGAACATTATTCTCAAGTATTGGATTATTTTTTGTAGCTATAGTTTACATTTATCATTTTTCACTACAGTTGTGATGCTATCGAGGTTTTCTCAACTTTTCCACGCTCACAATACATTTGATCACTCGTATTTAATCATGGCTAATTCTATGGTGCTTATAAGTTTTTGCCTAATTTATGTTTTCCAGTAAGTTTTAATTTTTTAAAAATTATTTATTCTTATATCTTTTAAATTAAATAATAATTTTTAACCTTTCTTAATAAATAAACACCACTTTTTAGGCAGCATAGTATTCACCTTTAATCATTTAAGCTACTGAGTTGAGTATTTTAAGTGTTAAAAATGCAAGCAATTTTGCTAGGTGGAGTACCATCTAACTGCAGTCAATTAGTATATGGACGGTGAAAGAAACCCAACAAGGAAAAAAAAAAAAATCCTAAATCAAGAGTAATCATAATCTCAGTTTCACTCTTTATTCTTTCCCCATGTCACCTAGCCCCTTCCCCTTCTGCCACCAGCAGTTACCCACGTGTCCTCTTCCGCCACCAGCAGTCACAGGTCTTCCACCATCAACCATGCATCACCTTTCGTCACTTGCAGCCACACGTGACATCACAAACGTGGTAACATCTCCTTGGTGTTTTTTTTTTCTTCCTTTCCTCCACGTCTCTTCTTTTCTTTCTTATATTTTAGATTTTTTTTTAGATTTTGGATAATTTTTTTCAATAGTTTTAGAAGTTTTTTTTCTTTACTTTTTGGATTTTTTTTTTTTATATTTTGAAAAACAACATCCAAAACTTAACAGAAACATCTAACATCATTGAAATAAAACATATGAAACCTAACAAAAAAATATCAAAACTTGTTGAAAAGAACATCCAAAATACAACAAAAAGAATCATCTAAAGTCATTGTAGAAGAACTTCCAAAAGTGATCTAGAGAAAAAGAAGAAACGTGAAGGAAGGGGTGACGCAGAAAGATAGAAGGGACGCAACGGGAGAGGTGAAGGGGTCGGAGGGCATGTGTTTTTTGAGCAAAAAACTAGTTTTTCAAATTTTAAAATCAAGTGTTGAAAAGTTGGCTGCTTGGCCGCATATAGGATTGTTCTCTAGACTTTCTAATTGTTAAATCATTAAGTAACAAACTTCAAAATGAACTACATGGCAAGTGCATAATCATTTTAGAACTCTAGGCCATGTTCGCGAGCTGCATCTGCGAGTGCTTGAACACGACCATGGTACGGGTATCCACCTCGGTCGAAGGCCACCTTTGTAATCCCTTTCTCCAGACAGGACTTTGCAATGATTTCACCAACCCTCTTTGCTACTTCCTGAAGCCAAAAACAAAAACAAGAAAACAGAAACAAAACGAAAGGACCAGTGTCATAATTGAGTGGCTGAAAAGTATGAAGATGATGCAAACAAAGCAAGAATTCTTCCAAGGGAGTCAGACCTTACAAACTGTGTACACCAGAAACACAATCACGGAAGCAAGGTTATTTGCCAAGATACAAATTATACATGATACTCAGATTGAAAGGAAAATATGAAGATTCATGTGCAAATAATGAGTGATCTGGATTCCTGCTTCCAATATATATTGAACAATTTGAGGAAAAGTGGTAAAATCTTGGAACCCTGATGTGTAATGCTATTACTCGAAGTGGATATCAGTGAAAGTGGAGAGGAGCTTCAAAATGTAAATGTGTTTCTTCTACAAGTCTATGGAGCATTATGAATCAAATTAAAACTTAAACTTCTATTAAATTGGCATTAATAAAGCAAATAAACATCAGAGGTAACAGTTTCATATTCAGTATGCATTCGATGCTGAGAAACTCGGTGACCATTAACTGTTAGGTTTCCAATCAAAGATGCTTGAACGGTAAGAGATTTAGCTGACTTGCAGTAGTTACTATGGGAACAAATGTACAATCATAATCAAGGTATCCAGGTTCCTTGGTTTCCAAACTACAATGAAAAATTTGAAAACTATGTGTAGTAAAAACCAGTTCGCTTAAGTGTCAAGTTTAAATAGAGCATTGAATGCTATTTGTCACTGTAAAGTGAATAATTTTTCCTCTTTGGTATAAAGAGTTTCCAAATAACTATTTATAACCTAAAACTTTATATTCTTTTCCAGGTTAGTTTTTAAGTTTGAGAAGTTATCTATTAAGGAAACACGACGTTTAATCACAAGAACAGGAATGTTTCCAGTGCGTGGACTGAAGTATGACAGTAATTAAGCGATAATCAGCACATCAAAAGCATTTTAGAGCTTACAACTGTAGGACCAGCTGTGTAGTTGAACTCTTCAAAAACTGCCTTCTGCATTGTTGAAACCGAAGCAAGAGTGTGCATGTTGGTGTCATCTATGACCTGGACAGAAAGATGCTTGTTGGATCGGAACACGGACAATCGTGGCCTTTCTGGTGTCCCTTCAACCTGACAAACCAGAAAATGATCCAAAACAGATATGCATTGCATTCTTCATGAGGTGAACTTACAATCAAAAGCTTTACCAAAGAATGCCTTGGCATTCCATATAAGCAGTAAAAAGACTGTTCCACAGAGTACAGTACTAGCAATAAGAAGAAAAAGGTAAAGAGAAAACCGGGTACATTTTCCCCCTCTTGAACAGAAATTTTCATTTTCTTTTGTTTTAACTTTTTTCTTAAATCATGTAACAAAGAAACTCATCCAATATTTCAAATCTGTTAAGTTTACATGCTTAACCAATTCCAATTACTAGGTGAACCCTGCAGTACCAAAACTTATGAACTTCCACTAAATGGAAAGATGGATCATAAAGCACAACAAAGTGCATATAATATAAAGCCATAGCCAACAATGCAGAAAAAACAAATAAATCACTGCATATTCAGCAAAGAGAAAAAACAAACAAAAGCATAAATGCAACAGGTGTAAAATACAATTGCATATTGTCGGGCATGAATTGACTTTCAAACACACTAAATTAGGCTCCTTTTGTTTAGTGTTTAACACAAATAACGGAGGTACACAAAAGATGTAATCACACAGAAACCGAGAGTGACATGGTAGCAATTAAATAAACTGTCTTAATATGCATATCAGAAGGAAGGACACTAGAGTCTCTCTTTTCAACGTCTTGTTTGAACTCAGCATCAGAGAACTACAATGTTAACAACATGAAATCAGTGTAAACAATTAACTATTCAAAAAGCAAGGAAAGAAGAAGGGTAAACCGTAAAAACAGCCAGCAAAAACCATAACTACTCTCAGAATTCTAGCAGCTACTATAATTTAGAAAAGAAGGAACGTAATTAAAAGGGACCTTCTTCCTGATGCGGGTGTGGCGGGCGGTCCTGTCTTGTCGGCGGGTGGTGGAATGGGCTTCAACGACGAAACAGAAGGAAGGGGTTAGCGGGTTCGGTGGGAGGAAGGAGGAGGAAGTGGGGAACGCTGATTGAAGGAAGGAGAGAGAAGAAGTATTCATTCTTGTGTAATCTCTAATCACTCGCCCTTCGCGCTACTTTTGCTATCATCACACCTTATCCTTCTGCTGCTTCCTACTTCCTACTTCCTACTTCCTACTCTCCCATTTTCGTCACACTTTCTAGATTTTATTTTTTTGAGTTTTTAATTTTGATAAGATGACAAAGAGGTCTTAACTTTTTGATCGCCAACATTTAAGTTTTTATGAATTTAAAAATATATTTAAGTTCTCATCTTTTTAAAATTTAGATATATAAATTCTTTATATTCATTTGGGTCAGTCAGATCTAACAAAAATATCAAATGACTTTCGTTCATTCGGATACAGAGAGAATTTTTAAAATAGAACAAATTAAATTTAGAATCGATGTCTCCAAATTTTGAAAAGGTCATAAACTTAAATCTATTTTTAAATCCTTAAAAAATTAAATGTCTGCAGACCAAAAAATTTCATCAAATATTATTTTGAAAAATTTATTATTATTATTATTATTATTATTATTATTATTATTATTATTATTATTATTATTATCAAATAAATAGGTTAATTTACATTTTTAATATTCTAAATACAATATAGAAATAAAATTATTAATTAACAACATAAATTTTTTAAGAAAAAAATGTATAAATATTTTAAGTTAGGAAAAGTATGAGAAGCCAATGAAATATTTATACAATGTGTACAATGATTGTATATATGTAATGCATGTATAAGCCACGTTGTGGCTTTTCTTTCTTTTGTTTCCGAAAAACAAATAATAATAATAATAATAATAATAATAATAATAATAATAATAATAATAATAATGTTAACAATTACAAAAATTAATTTAAATTTTTGTTTATCAAAATAATTTTCAATAAATAATTTAAACTAATAGAATAAATCATAATTAAATTAAATATCAGTAATTTTTAAATTTTAGTTAATTATTTTTAATAAAATAATTTTTTTAAAAATAAAATCTCAACAAATATAATGACTCGTAAATAACTAATTATTTATTTTTTTAAAAATTTGAGGTCATACATAATAAATCATAAATAACTAATTATTTAATTTTTAAAAACTCAAGATATTATAGAATTCATTCAAATAAATTAATTTTTATATTAAATTGTACAAAACCATAATATATGAACAATATAAAAAGCATTGAAGATTTAATTAAGAAACACAAAAATTATATTGTTTAGTTGAATTTTATAGAAAAATGACAAAAAATTTAGTTAAACAGGACATAAATTTTATTTGAATAGCATAAAAATGTAAGTTGAATAATACGTAAATTATTTTGAATTGTATATTTTTCAGTTGAATAACAAAAAAAAAACATAAATTTTAATATCTAAAAATAGAAACTTTAGTTGAAGAATACAAAATTTAAATTGTGTAAATTTTTTAGTTGAATAACAAAAAACTTCTTACAAAAATTTTAGCTGAAAATACATAAATATTAGTTGAATAACACCAAAAAGTAGCTTGAATGATATAAGCTCCCCTCCTCAAATTGGTTCTTGCGTTATTGGTAATGTAACAGATGTAACAGCTTAGCTTGCTCATCTCCTTTGAGAACCAGAAGCCAATCATGATGAAGATGATTTCAATATACAACAGACAATTCATATCCCTGAGACACCCCATCAGACAGAAGATGTACTTTGTCCTCCTCCAAAATCTTCCAACACTCTTGGCCCTTTGTGTTACCAGATTATGGATATCTCGCTGCCTGTTAATTTCAGCTTGCCATCTGCCGAGAAACTGAAATCGTATGAAGAACTATGCGATAGTTGAAGAACCCGTAACACTAGAGAAGAGTTTGTGAAAACAGAATTAGTAATGCAAAACAATCTTTAAAATGAAGAAACCTCTATTGCTAAAGTGTAAGAAAGAAAAATGTGTACAACAATGATATAAGACTCTCTATAGAACCTGAAGATTAAGACTACATATATATATGTACTGCAACACTATTTTGCAGACCAATAACTAACTTAAGCAGACCAATTCTAACTAACCAATCTTGTGTCTTCTTGACGTCTTTCCTTAATATCTTTTCTTTCTTTATTTATACCTACAACACCATCTACCTTGAAGCAATATGATGTGACAAGCTACCCAAAGCTTCATATCGCTAAGTCCATTCCATGATATTAAACGATGTTTCTAACTTTATACTTTGTTGTGTTCTCTCCCTTCCTTTCTTCTTTGCTTATAGGATCTGTTTCTAGTTTTCAGGATTTGGTTTGTTCACTAATCATTTTTCTTCTTCGTACATGTTTGAGATTATTTGAGTACTAAAAACATATTTGCGTGAATTAAAAAATATTAAAAACACTTATATTCATGATTCAGATTATTTGAGTACACTAAAACAGGGACAAGAAAAGTTGCGTGAATACCTTACATGTTTCATGAATGTTGCCTTGAAATACCTAACTTGCACACTGGGGTCTACTTTCATGCCAATAAAAATGGTTTGAAGCCAGGAAAATTCCAGAATGCCATTGTTGTTGTAAAACCTAAAACCTTAGGTGACATTCGAGAAAAAGTGCTAGGCTTTATAGAAATTGAAGAGCTATTTTTATCTTGCTATCATACTAAATAGTTGATCTTTACTCCGCAGGCTCGTCACAATGCTCGTTGGTTCGGGAAAGACAAATCCATTGATAACAATGCTAAGCATGAAAATATTATTAAGGAAAAGTTTACATAGCAATCTCATCAAACTACTAAGTTGACCTAGGACCTATGGTAAAACCTGGTCAAATTATAATTAAATAAATAATAAATTAAATATAAAAAAATAGTTAAAAAAATTTAGAAACATAATTTGAAAATTTAAATATAATATTTGGATTCAGTAAATTTTTTTAATCAGAAAACATAATTTTTTACGTAAAAACACATAATGAAAATTTGACCGGCAGTACCGGGTGAAATCTATCCGATACTGTAGTTGAGAAAAATAATTTACGAGTGAGAGAGATTAAAAAGTTAGAATTTATGATTTAGAAAGTAAAAATATTTAAAGTGCAACGCTAATCTTAAAGGCTTTGACCCAAAATTGGACCAACGGATTAAACCAAGTGAACCGCATTGATATCCATGTGGGCCCAAGATCCAACATATATAAATTTTAGTTATGAACATATCAGCTTATTAACCCTAGAGAAAGAGAGTGGGGTGCTGAAATGGAGAAGAGAGGAAGAAGAGAGAAAACCCTAACTCCATCAAATTTCAAACCACAATAACTTTTTATACGCAGTTCCAATTGACGTGCAGTTTGCGGCCATGTATCGCTCTTCTCACCCTCTTCAATTTTATTTAGGTATTGTGATGAGTATATCACTGTCCTCTTCCCAGTTTTAATTTTCCTCCTTAAATTTGAAATTTGGTATGGCTGTTGAATAATTTTCTGATTTTGGTTGTTTAGGAGTGCTTTAGTATGAGCCATTGGTGATATTTATCACAAAGTTCAGTGGGTTAATGTAAAAAACCTCAAAACCCTTGTGATTTATCAAATTTTATGAACCCTAGATTAACATATATGTGAAATTGTTATGTTAGTGCTGTTGGGTGTATCTGGAGCACTTGGAAGAAGGTGTTGGTAGCTAAAGCTTATTGGCGATGATTGAGAACCTTGGAAGTTTAAGTTATGATGTGTTTAGGTGTGAACTACCATCATAAAGATACGGTTTAAGTTTCATTTAGGTACCATATGGTGTGAGAAGAATTTCTTGGCTAGGTGCCCCTAGGATTAGGTTTGAATTGTGTAAATGGTTAGTATTAATATGTATAGTTGATATGTTGTTTAAACTAATGATTAGGTTGAGAATTGTGTGAAATTGCATGTTTAGTGTGTTAAAAAAATTGATAAATTGGATAATGATTATTGGTTTGTGGAATATGCGATGAAATTGTAAATTTGGACTGGAGGCTGTGGATTTTGGGCCGGAGGGCAGGAAAAGGTAAGGACGATAAGTGATGATTGAATTGTGTGATAATGTATGAGATTGAATGCAAAATTTTTATGGAATGCATGAAATTTGGTTGATTGACGAAATAATAAAAAATGAGATTTCTGAAATGTGTAATGGATGTATTTGAGTTGGAATGTGTAGATGGAATAGGTTTGGATTTAGTTGTGTGTGAATATGTGACTTGAGTTGGTTTGGCTTCACTTTGTTGGCTGAAATTGATTGAGGCTTGTGAATCATTGGAAAATTGGTAAATGTGTCTTTTTGGTAAAAACAGATTTTTTGCCATCGTCGGTGGGCTGTAACTCGGCCCTCGGAGTTGGAAAACTTTCAAAACTAACTTTTTATGAAAATTCATTTATCGATCTTTCTAATGGTTTAAGAATGGTTGAAAATGGAATTTTGTGGAAAAAGTTATGGGATTTTGAAAATTGGACTGAAAAACTGATTTCTGCAACATATCAGATTTTCTGTTTTTTGATATGGATGCGTACGCACACACTGTATACGTATGCAGAATGGTCCAAAATTGGGGTCAGGCGTACGCGACACCATGCATGCGTACGTGACTTACTAAATTTTCACCTTATGCATACGCGGACTTTTGTATGCATACGCACACCTCCCAGAATTTGAAAAAATGTGTTTTTATGGCTTTCAACTCTTCTTTTGGTCGCCTAAACCTTTATAAACCTCGATAGGAGTCTAGAGCTGGCTGAATTGAGGATGGAAGAGTTAGGGATAAAGCCAAATGAGTTGAGTTAGTAAAATTGAGAGAAATGAACATGATGTTAAGTGAGAATGATGATGATTATGAGATTGTTAATGAGAATGATGATGATTATGAGATTGGTATTGAATATGATCCATATTGTGATACACCTGCCTAGGTAGATGCAGTGGCATTGATCCACTTTCTTCGGGTTTGGTTTGAGTCTCCTGAGGTAAATGTAGTGGTTAGTCCCCACTTTCTCCCAATCAAGAGTGATTTGAGATTTGAGAAATTATCCGAGTTTCAGATTTTCTTGGGTAGATGCAATAGATCAGCTCCACTTGCTCCAAGCTGAGATCCGAGATTCTGTTGACCCTATATCGTAAGTTGAGATCCCAAGTATGTATGTATGTATGTATGTATGTATATATATATATATATATATATATATATATATATATATATATATATATATATATAATGATTATGATTTTGAGCTTGGGGATGTGCGCCCGTAGGGACTGTCCAATAGTTAGCTACCAGGACATGTCGGGTTGGCTATATAACTGACAGATGATATCATCAGCCATAGAGCAGGCATACATCATTTGCATATGTTTGATTTGTTTGGGTTTTCTTATTTGTATTTGGTTTGCCTAGTTGAATATGCCATACTATGTGATTATATGCTATTTGCCTTACTTGAATCTACTTGTGTATTACTTGTCTACATTGCTTATATTTGTACAATTGAGAGGTCCCTCATGCTGGTGTCGATTGACCCTGAGGGCTGTCCCTGTTGAAATGAAATGATGAAATGATTGATTAATAATGATGAATACTGAATGAGTGATTTGAGTTTCCTGGGTAGATGCAGTGAAATGATTTCTCTTGCTTCAGGTGAAGATATGAGGTATTGATATAGAATTATTGAGACAAAATAGCTGGTGATGTTTCTGCTTATGATTTTGGTTATGTTATGTTGAAGAATTAGAAAGTTAGGAAATATGAGAAATATGAACTAGATTTAAGTATTCCGTTATGACAGTTTCCTATTTATGGATTAGTGAGAACCTCTGATGAATATTTAATGAAAAGAAGCTTAGGATGCTTAGTGAGTTTCTATTATAGTACATTGTATTTATTTGGCACTTTTATCATACTAGGAACCTATGGGTCGAGGGTTCTCATTCCGTATATATCTCTTGGAGCTCAGCAGTGAGCTGTGATTTATCTGAAAGACGGCAAAGATCATTGGACTCCTGTTTTACTTTTCTTAGAATCTCTCCATATTTTATCTTGATAAACTTATATGTATGTTTTCATCATTTTGTAAAACATACCTATAGAGGCTTTGATGTATATTTTGGGAGAGGTAGGAAAATATTGTTGTCAAACTGATTTTATTTCTATACCCTAGTTGGCTTAAACATCGCAGGTCGCAACTAGTGGCTATTTTACTTATGTATATATATATACCTTGTAGATCTTAGTCAGGCGAATAGAAAGATAATTGTTGTTGTTGTAGGCACATAAAACAAAACAATAAAGAAAGCAATAAAGAACTGATATGGAGACAGTAATGAGAAATCAGTTGAGGCTCTCGAGATGCTTTATCTTTCCGGATTAATACTTCTTACTGTCTACTTAAAAAATGAATGATTCATTCTATGGAAAAGCTGTAAGTGATTAACGCCATGGATCGTGGTCTATTAATCTCCTCTAATCTATATCCAACGCCATGGATCGTGGTCATTAATTATGAACGAGGGTGAAGCTCACGCAATTCATTCTCTCTTGATCCTACTCAAAATGCCACAGACAAGGTTAGATCTTCCGGATCGGAGAATTAAGCTTAATATTCTAGCCTTAGCGCCACAGAAACCTTATCACCCATAACTAACTAGATTATATGTCAAATATCCCAATTAGCCCAGATGAATTATTGGTCTAAGTAATGCATTCTCAAGCTTATAACTCAATACTATCCGGGTTAGGACTCGTAAGAACTCATGTAGGGGGTCATACTCTCATTCCACCTCGGATTCATTAGATGAAAGACGACAATACATCATAGAATAGAATCAAACATATATTGAAATAGAGAAGTAATCATATTAATCCATAAGAATCAGCAGAGCTCCTAACCTTAACCTACGAGGTTTAGTTGCTCATAATTTACAAAGAGATCTATGGTCTGAAAGTATGATACTAGTTGATTCTAAACCTAAGTGATCTCCTTTTTATATAGGAGATGCTAAACCTAAAAGATGTTAATTTAAAACTAAAATGTACAAGGATAAACAAAACAAATCTAAAGAGTGCTGAAATCCACTTTGGGCCTACTTTGGTCTTGTGCTCATCCAAGCCTGGCGTTCAACTTGGAGAATGGGCGTTGAACGCCAGTTTTAGGCATTTAACACTGAATTTTAGTCCTTCTTGGGCGTTGAACTCTAGATATGGGTGTTCAACGCTAGTTATGTGCAGTGATCTGGAAGAAAAGTATAGACTATCATATATTTCTGGAAAGCCCCTAGAAGTTAGCTTTCCAACATCATTGAGAGCGCATCAATTGGACCTCTGTAGCTCAGGATATGCTCGTTGGAGTGCACGGAGGTCAGGATCTGATAGCATCTGCTATCCTTTCTTCCTCTCTGAACAAGACTTTGCTAATTCTACCATTTTTGTCAAAAAATCACCTAAAATCATAGAAAATCACAAAAACTCAAAGTAGCATCCAAAAAGTGAATTTTGCACTAAAACATATTAAAACATACTAAAAATTAATGAAATATAACTAAAAACACTATGAAAATGCTATGAAAAAGCGTATAAGATATCCACTTATTAAGCGCCTCCCTCATTCGTCGCCTCCTTCTCAGTTTTCCTGCAATTCGAGAAGCGGTTCCTCTGCATCGTTCTTCATCACAGCCGTCGTAGTCACTACGTCTAGGAAGCCCTCTACGTTACCAAGTCTCTGTCGCAACAGACTATCCTGGCCGAGCAATACCAAAAGTACAGAAGTGGAAGCCTTCTCCTACAACTCAACAATGTCTTCTTCTGAGATTAGTACATTCACCACTTTTTAGAGTCAAATTTGTGGTTATTGCTGGTTTTGATGTTGATGGTCACAGTAAAATTTATTGTTCAATAAAATTTTTTGTAATTCTTGTTGCTGGTTAGTACGTTCTTGGTTGTTGTTGCTGGTTCGTTGATCTAATTTATTATTCTATAAAATTTGTTGTAATTCTTGTTGTTGTTGTTTAGTACATTCTTGCTTGTTATTGCTGGTTATATTGTTGTTTATTTGTTATCTTTATATATATTGTTATTCATTTGCTTTTTCAATGACAACTGATTTTAAGGAGCTTATTGAGGAGGTTGAGAAACTTAAATTAGGTATGCAAAAAAAAAATTGAATTTCCATTCATAATTTATGTGCATTGATTTATAATCTATAATTTATAATTTATATTAATTTTTTGTTTTGTTTTGTAGAAATTGCATCAATCAGAGATGAATCTGGTGTGGATTCAGATTAATCATGGGGCTGGTTTAGTTGTTATTTAGTTGTAAAATGTGTTTGTTGGTTTGTTTGGTTTTAAGATTGTATTTGTTAGATATTTTTAAGTGTGTTTATTTATGTTTATTTATGTGTGTTTAATTTATATTTAGTTATTCAGATGGATTGAAAATATATTGAATTTGGATATGATGTACTCTTGTTATTTCAGTTTATCGACTATTTTGAATCTCTAGTTATTGTGATTCATATTTTGCTTATTAGGAATAAAAAACCAAAAAACGACTAAACTAAAATGATTTTAGTCCAGTTTGGTTCAGTTCAATTTTTGTAAAAGCAACAAATCGAACAGTTGTGTGTTTGTAAGAACTGAACATATCGATTTGGTTGGTTTTTGGTCTAAAATCGAACCAAATCGTACTGATAACACCCCTAATGGCTGATGATATCATCTATCAGTTATATAGCCAGTTCGACATGTCCTGGTAGCTGACCTTAGACAGAAACACCACCTCATAAAGCAAGTGGGTATGAGTCACAATCCCTCGCATACTACCCTCTTGACTTATAGCAAGTGAAATTGAACCACTACTACTACGTACTATCCAGGCAGATGTTTAAAACTCAACCCAAAACAAGTGAAATAAGCCACTACTACTGCTGCTACCCAAGCGTCTCAATTATTGACCCCAAAACAAGTGGGACGAACCATTATTACTGCCACTACCCAGGTATCTCATTCAAAAATCATTATCATTATTAGTATCATTTCAATTCCTTCATATTCATTCAAAATTCATAATTACATCAGTTCTCATCATTCTTCTTTCTCATAACCAACCTCATCAACAATCATATCTCAACTCAGTCACATTTCGTTAATATTATCATTATCTTCATCAATTACTTCTTATTCAACACTACCAACATCTCATTACCTAGTTATCACTTTGCAAATCTGTCTCAATATTCCCTTAACTCATTTAATCTATTCACCTTTGTTCTAAAGTTTAAAAAGTCACTAACGGACCCTAAATAGGTATTAAAGAGGTTTGAAAAGTTAGAGAGTACATTTAAAACTAAAAAATGCCACTTTTCTAAAACACCATGTGTACGTATGGACGTAAATCTTGCCAATATCACGTACGCGAGCACCTCCCGCATACGCAGGTTCTCCAAACAGAGCTGGTGGCTTCCGTACACATGAACACTGCCGCGTAGGCACACTTTCAGAACTTGGCCTTTCATGCGTACACATCCACATCATGCTTACGTGAGTGTACAAAACATAGAGGATTTTCGCGTATACATGCATGTGTCTGTATACGCATACCCTGCATTTTCCAGAAAAGTTGTTAAGTTTGTAGAAATCAATTTTTACACACCCAACTTCAAATATGCATAACTTTTTCGTTAAAAATTTATTTTCTGTCTGTTCTTAAAATATTGTAAACTTCACATACCTAATTCTTATTCAAAATTAGTTTTACAAAATTTGGGAGTCTGAAGCCAAGTTATGGTGCACTGAAGTTGGTTAAAAATCAGCTTTTACCAATTTTCAAAAAAAACCCTAGTTTTCAAATTCTCATTTCCAAACCACACTTTGACAACCAAAACAACTCCAAGGTTCCTAAACATGTTCATACATTACTCTTTCATAGTACACATGCCAACCTACATAATTCACCCAATCTATTCAATTTAATTTTCCAAACTCACCATCAACCTTTTACACATCCACAATCATTTTTATCTTATACTCATGAACATCATAATCCAATACATACAAGCTCATATACTCATCACAATCATAATTTAACATATACCAAATCATCCACCCTTTATACACAAATAATATACTATACACATATCATTCAATTCATTCGTATCTTATAGTCCTCTAGCCTAAGATTTCACGTGACATTAAACATTAACCATGAGAAACCAAAACCATACCTTGGCCGATACCCCCTAAGCCCAGAATACCTCAAAATGCCTCTCCTTCACAAGTTCCAAGCCTCCACCGTCAATTCCACAAGCTCAACCACCGGAACTTCGTTCCAAACCACCAATTGAACTCCAAATTAACAAGAAATACAATCTAATCCACACAATATCACAATAATCAACGTAGGACTCACTAATCAATAATTCACTAGGGTTTAACAATTTTTTACCTTATCCACAAATCAAATAGACAAAATCCAGTGATTATCCACTGCTAGAGTTCATCTAAACCATTAAAATCATTTAATTTCTCAATACCAAAACCTAAGATTTTCAAAATTGGGGAGAGAGAGACTGAGTGTGAAACTAGAATCTTCTTACCATAATACTTGTATGATTTTGAAGAGCTCGACATTTTGGTCGCGTGGCCGCAAACGGTGCGGCAATTGGAGCTCTAGATTGAAAGATATGACAAATTTAATTTTTTGGAGGAGAGGAAGTTAGGGTTCCATGTTTTTCCCCTCCTCTTCAACGTGTGTATGTGTGTGTTAAATAGGAGGAAGAAGACTGAGTTTGAGTTTGATTTCTTATATGTCGGGCTATGAGTCCGGTTTAGCACGTTGTCTTAGTTTTGGGCCAAAATTTTTAAAATTAGTGTTAAAATTTGTATTTTAATTATTTATACTTCTCTAAACTGTAAAATTTTATTTTCTAATTTCTTGGGCTTATAATTAATTTATTAGTTAATTAATTATTAATTTTCAGGATTTTACATAATGGGCTCTGAACAATAAACACTATGAAAGTATATATGGCCTTAAAGTTAAAAGAAAATTAAATTGAAGTCAAAATGTTAATAACTTTTTCTCTCTCAACTTTCAAACCTTTCTTCTCCTTTGTCATGGTAATGTGAAGTACTAAAGTGTGAAGTAATGTATAAAACCATACAAAAAGACAAAAAGTGTACTGTTTTGAAAAAAAAAGACAAAAAAGGTATAAAATTTTCTTTATCAATTTTATTTTTACCACTTATCATTTATTTTATATTTGAAAAATTGAAACTGAAGATCAAAAATTAAAAATAGATGGCATGGTAACACAGCAGTAACTAGGGGTAGACTCAAGGGGATAAGCATAGACCTTGTCCTCTCAGTTTAAAAAAAAAATTAGTAGTAATAATATTTTGTTTAATATAAATTAAGTCCAAACCAAAAAGTATAAGAAAAAAGAGTATTTTGAAGAGTTAATACTCAAAATGGCCCCTGAAATTTGGAGACAGACTCAATTTGACCCTCGAAATTTCAATTAACTAAATTTGAACACCCAAATTTGAATAAGTGACTCACGTTAGCCCTTCTGTTAATCTCTGTTAACGACACGCTTACCTGAAACGTTAAGTGACAGGTGGGCTTGACAGGTGGGCTTATTAAACGACGTAGTTTTCTCCTTGGTAGGTAATCTCTCTTCAAACGACAGTGTTTTCCATTCTGAGGTTAAAATTCAACAACACCAATGATCAAACCACTCAAAACAGGGAAACTCTTCTTCTTCTTCATTCTCTCGCATGCACTATACTGTGGAAGATCAATGTCGGTGGTAGTGTAGGGCACTAGCAAAGCTTGTCGCATGCGTTCTCGTTTGCTAACACGAGGAAGAAGAAGCTGCACACCACAGTTTTTTTCAAAAAAAAGGTTAGTAACATAAGCATTCTATGTTTGGGTTCAATGTTATGTTTTGTCTCTTCTCTTGGTTGGGGTTTACGGGCCATTAATTTGTGCTCTATTTGATATTCAAATAGATTGAGTTCAATGTAAAAGAAGATAGTTTTAGTTATTGGTCCTCTGTTAGGGTTTTTTCTTTTAAAAGACTAATTATGATTAACGTTAACTGTGTTACAGAGAAGAAAGGACATCTAAATTAGAGTTGAATCATTTAGAAGAGTTAAATCATTTGTTTCTAACATATTTATACTAAACATTCTACCAATTAGTGGAGAGTTATGAGTACTGGCACTTAGTGTTGGAATTATGTACTATAGAGTACATAAAGAGTACAAATTCAACTTGTTTCAATTTGAGATGTTTAGTTTTACTATTAGCATTTTAATTCAACTCTTCTAAATGATTCAATAGCTGATTTTTTTTCTAAAAATATAAAATGAGAAATTCATGAATGAACAAATAGATTATGCTGTTGTTCTAAATGAAAATATAAATTGCGTAGCTATTGTTACACGGATAAATTAAATTGTTCTTACTATTTGGTTTAGGGGTTGATACTAGCGGTCAAGGAATTGTTCTTACTATTTGGTTTAGGGGTTGATACCAGCGGTCAAGGAATTATTTAGAAAGAATTTTAATAAACAATGGAAGGAGTTGGAGTTGAGAGGAATGTTGTGGATTCCTATCCAAACTTCCATGTGACTGAGATTTGTTGCAGCTTCCGGAACTTTGGCTGGTGCTCCTCATCATCTTTTCCAACACCCAAACAACGATATCAATTTGGAAATTTGGCACTTGTTAGGATTTTATATTCATTAAAAGGGGGCTAAATTGAGTCTAAAAATTTTTTTCTTATGTCAGCAATGTTTAATAAGGCTACCTGTCAACTACACGTGTCACTTAACATTCCAAATAAGCGTGTCGTTAATGGAGATTAATAGAAGGACTAACGTGAGTCACTTATTCAAATTTGGGGATTCAAATTGAGTCAATTAAAATTTCGGAGGTCAAATTGAGTATGTCTCCAAATTTTAGGGATCATTTTGAGTATTAACTCGCATTTTGAGAAACTAAAAAGAAGTTTACAAGGCTGATTATTAGATAATGGGCTCTAAATAGTAACACTATGAAAATATATGACCCTAAAGTTAAAAGAAAATTAAATTGAAGTCAAAACGTTAAAAACTTTTTTCTCTCTCAACTTCCAAACCTTTCTTCTCCTTTGTCGCGGTAATCTGAAATAATGAAGTGTGAACTGTGAAGTAATATAAGCAACCATACAAAAAGACAAAAAAATATACTATTTTAAAAGAAACAAAGACAAAATAAGTAATAAAATTTTCTTTATCAATTTTATTTTTACCACTTATCATTTATGTTATGTTTGAAAAATTAAAATTGAAGAACAAAAACTAAAAATAGATGGCATAGTAACACACTAACACATGAAACAAAATTAGGGAGATATATTGCTTAGTTTTGTATATTTATTAACATTAATTTTATTAAATTTGTTTTTAATAATAGAAATATATTATATTTAGCATTTAACAAGTAAGAAAAGAAATCAAGAAAACAAGAAAACGAAAAAGTTTATAGAAGCGAAAGGTTAGTATATTTTTTATTAATATTTTTAAATTATTAATTTGATTTAAATTTTAAATGTTATAATTTAACTATTATTTTTATTTTTTAGAAATACATATTTATAATAAATTTTTGTTATCTTGTTCACATTAATAATGCAGGTAAAAAGAAATTAGAGCATTTCACAATGAGAAGGCAAAGCAAAACCGATACAATTTTTAAGAGAAAAGTTGTTAATAATGTTGATGTTCAAATTAGTCAGCCTTCTAATCTTATTTCATAAGAAGTTCAAGTAAGTGAGTGCTCTAATCTTACTCAAAATGCACATCATTATGAAGCTAAAATTATAAGAATAGAAAAAGATGTTGATATCTCCTTATAGAAAGGAATCCGAAAATGACGTCCAATTTGTCAATATCATTGATGTGAGGATAAATGTCGGTCTAGAATTTCTCAAAGGAATTTCATTGCAAGCATAGTCCAAACCAACAATCAATCCTCACATTAAAGTTTAATTTTGTTTGTCATAAGTACAAACCCAATAAAAATAAACCGAGAGTATTCAAATCTTGAGTTGTCTCTCAAGGAATTGCAGGGAAGTGTGCATATTATTGGTTATGGATAAGTATTTTGGGGTTTTGAATGATAAACAAGAAAGTAAATAACAAAAAAGTAAAACTAGCACTAAAATGGGTCTTGACATGGATCAAGAGTCAATGTTTTCTATCTTGGATCATTGACCACAACATGGTGATTACAAAGGGTTAATTCCACTTAGTTGCCTTTTAACATCGGAGGATTAAGTCAAGTAGATGTAATTAGTCCTAAAACCAATTAACAACCCTAAATCACCAATGAAATTGGACATCAATAATCTCAAGGGACCTAAGTCCTCAATCACAAGCCAAGAATACCAAAATCTACTCTAAAATTCAACTAAGCATTTTATCAAATACTTGGAAGGCATAAAAGAAAAGTATGGTAAAATGACAAGAAATATAAAATCTAACAACTACCAATTGCAAGAAAACAATAATAACAACTAAATTAAACAAGAAGAAACATAAAACATAAATTGCATTAATAGAAATTAAAAAACTAACAAGAGTCATAAACATAAAGGCAAAAAAATAAAAAAAATAGCAACTAAAACTAAAAGAGCAAAGATGTAACAAAAAGAAATTGAAAGAAAAACTAAATTAAAGCAAGCTTAAAACCTAAATCTAAGAGGGGTCTAACCTAATCTACCTTAATTCTAGAAAGAAGAGAGAGCTTCTCTCTCTAGAATATGACCTAAAGCATGTTACTAAAAATATCCTAATTGCTCTCCCCTAGATCCATCTTGAAGTCAGCCTTTAATAGCTTCAAAAATGAGTTGTATTTGGGCCTGGATGGCTCAGAAATCACCCCCAGCTTATTGCCTTTAAGTTGGTCAGGTGCTGCTTGTCACGTGTATGCATGGGTGACGCGTACGCGTCGCCCGACAGATGTCCTTATCACGCGTACGCGTGGGATCCTCATTTCTTCATGAATTCTCTACCTTGCATGCTTTTCTCTTCACTTCTTCCATCCAATCCTTACCTAATAAGCCTGAAATCACTCAACAAATATATCAAGGCATCGAATGGAATTAAAGTGAATTAAAATTAGCTATTTTAAGGCCTAGAAAGCATGTTTTCAATCATTAAGCACAATTAGGAGAAATTCACAAAACCATGCTACTTTAGTGAATAAAAGTGGGAAAGTTGATAAAATCCACTAAATACAATACAAAATAAATCATAAAATTGTGGTTTATTAATCATGTCAATGAACATGACAAGATTCGTAGAGCATAAATAATAGGTGGACCAAATGAATTAACAAATGTTAGTTGTAATGACCCAATTTCTGGTACGTCATGATCATACTAGAAACTGAGCGCTACCAACTTGTCTTCCTAATTATTATCTATTATTTATTATATGAGCCTAATTCATTGTTAAAAGCATAGTTATTTTGCGAGGTACTTTTTTTTAAATGTTTGGATTAATAAACAGAATTATTCATAATCAATTCACAACTGATAACAGATAAAATAGTTATAAACAACGACACATAAATACATCACAAGCAGTTGCTAATATTCGGTGATCCAGCCTTTATTAGAGTAAAGATCTTTAGTTAGAACACCCCTAGATATAACTAGATAATAACTATATACATATATATACATACAACATCACAGGCCCTGACCTGTTCAAGAAGTCCCGACGCTGGCGCCCAGGCTAGCCTAGACTCTATACTCACCTAGTCCCTCTAAACTACTAAAGCGAGGGAAAGGACGTTCTAAGTCTTCAAAACTCAAGCCAGGTTGAACATCATCAAAAGGTGGAACATCATCTACTACTCCTCTGCACGATCAGACATTGCCATATGACGTCTCTCTGGTACCTCATCAAGTAGCCACATAATAGGAGTCTCG
Source organism: Arachis hypogaea (assembly GCF_003086295.3). Taxonomy (NCBI): domain Eukaryota; kingdom Viridiplantae; phylum Streptophyta; class Magnoliopsida; order Fabales; family Fabaceae; genus Arachis; species Arachis hypogaea. The sequence continues at coordinate 57,099,523 of NC_092038.1, forward strand.
TACACAGGATTTAGGTTAAAGTTTGCCTACAAATGAGGTGAACAGGGTGCAGACGTTGGTTGGTCTCATAGTATATACATATAGACAGATAAAGGAGTTCACTCTAGACTCAGAAGACTACCTAAAGCGGAATCTTCTTTGTGGAACGATCATCAACAAACTACAGAAGGGTACTCTTCTTCCATCTGAAGAGGGGAGGGAGAGAGAAGGGGTAAGAACTGTGGTGTTCTTAGTAGGACTGGGGTTATTAGTTACATTCATTAATTCTGTGTTGTTTCACAGATGAATAGCAGAATACAGAAAAGCAGTAAATAAAAGATACAGATAAATAGAGAAAAGAGAGAAAACAAAAAAGCAGAATACAAATAGAAGCATACAAGAAAACAAAACACAAACACAAAGAATAGAATACAAACAAAGAAAGTATACATTCATACAATAATCATAACAGAGGAAATGCACAACCAAGTAAGATGCATGTCTAGCCCAAGTCAAGGTAATGAGCTCAATTGTCAGTTATATACCCGCTCCCGACGTTACCCAGCAACCATTTTCTGGATAAGGCTTTCCTGTTGGCAATCCCCATGATGAGCGGATATTTTATATGCTTTTTGGCATCACTTTCATATAGTTTTTAGTAGTTTTTGTTTAGTTATTATTAGGTTTTTCTAGGTTTTAGTGTTAAATCCATATTTTTGGATACTACTATGATTTTTTGTGTCTTTAGAAAATTTCAGGTATTTTCTGGCTGAAATTGAGGAGTGGTGCATGAAATTGTGATCTCAATGGCGCCAACAACTTGGTACGCACAATTGTAATCTCAACTCTTTTTCAAAACTTCGCACAACTAACCAGCAAGTGCACTGGGTCATACAAGTAATAAACCTTACGTGAGTAAGGGTCGATCCCACGGAGATTGTCAGCTTGAAGCAAGCTATGGTCATCTTGTAAATCTCAGTCAGGCGGATTCAAATGGTTATAGAGTTTTGACAATTAAAAGATAAATAAACATAAAATAAAGATAGAGATACTTATGTAATTCATTGGTGGGAATTTGAAATAAGCGTATGGAGATGCATTATTCCTTCTGAATCTCTGCTTTCCTACTGCCTTCATCCAATCCTTTATACTTGATAAACCACTATTTTATGTTTTATAATGTGTTTAATTGTGTGGTTTTATCATGATCTTTACCCACTTATTCATATAATTAGCATGCATTTATATTTCCTTCCTAAAATTATTACATGATTGAAAACTTACTTCCTAGAGACTTTTAATTAGGTATTTTAATTCTCCTTTATCCCATTCGATGCCGTGATCTGTGTGTTAAGTGTTTCAGGCTTTACTGGGCATGAATGAATTGGAGATTGGAAAGGAAGTTTGCAAAACTGGAAGGAATACAAGAAATTAAGGAGATGACCAGCAAGAAGTGACGCGGCCACATGGCTCACGCGACCGCGCGGATTGGAAAAGCATAAGTGACACGGAGGCATGGATGACGCGCCCGCGTGGGAAAGCAAAACGCCGAATGACGCGTCCGCATGAATGACGCGACCGCGTGGCATGCATGATTTGCAGAATTTCAGAAGTCGCTGGCAGAGTTTCTAGGCCAGATTTCAACCCAGTTTTTGGCCCAGAAACACAGACTAGAGCCAGAGAACATGCAGAAACAGAGGGGAACAATTCATTCCACAAAATTTTTAGTTTTAGATCTGAATTGGCTCCTCCCTTAGGTTTTGATCATTTGACATTCATAATTAGGATTTTTGGAAGATTTTGCTTTTTAGTTTTTGAGAAGAGGCCACTGATAAACCACTATTTTATGGTTTATACTGTGTTTAATTGTGTGGTTTTATCATGATCCTTACCCACTTATTCATTAATTTAGCATGCATTTATATTTCGTTCCTGAAATTATTACATGGTTGAAAACTGCTTCCTAGAGACTTTTTAGTTCTCCTTTATCCCATTCGATGCCGTGATCTGTGTGTTAAGTGTTTCAGGCTTTATAGGGCATGGATGAGTTGGAGATTGGAAAGGAATCTAGCAAAAATGGAAGGAACACAAGAAATTGAGGAGATAATCAGCGAGAAGTGATGCGGCCGCATGGCTCACGCGTTCGCGCGAAAGAGAAGAAATCACAGTGACGCGGCCGCATGTCTCACGCGACCGCGCGGAATGAAAAAGCACAAGTGACACGGAGGCGTGGATGACACGAACGCGTGGCAGGGAAAAACACGAATGACGCGTCCGTATGGATGACGCGATCGCGTGACGTGCGCGATCTGCAGAATCTGTAGATTCTGCTGGGGACGATTTTGGGCCCTTTTTTGATCCAGTTCTTGGCCCAGAACAGTAGACTAGAGCCAGAGAACATGCAGAAACCAGAGACAACATTCATTCTACACAATTTTAGTTTTATATCTAGTTTTTACTCCTCTTCTAGGTTTTTCTCTCTACACATTGATAGTTTTTAGGATTTTATTTTTCTATCACTTTTTGCATTGGGATATTGAGAAGAGTTACTACCTCATCAAGACTTCGTCATTCTAGTTCGTTTTCTTTACTTGGCTTTACTCTTCCATGTCCTTGGCTTTGTTAATTTTACCATTGGAATATTATTAGGATTTATTTAATACAAGAATTACTTTTTTTTATTTGATTGTTTTGATTTTTATTTACTATGTCTTTCTTGAATTCCTTTTTATATGTTATGAATTTTACATTCACAATGAGCGAGTAGTTCCCTAACTTGATGGGGAGATGATTGAAAGGAACTAATTGTGTTGGAAGGCTTAAAAGAAAGATTGTAATTGGGTTATTGTTGGCTTGCCCTCCAGTCACTAATACCAATCCCTTTTAATTAAGTGGGTTGCAACTTGTGAACGGGCATAGCATCCCAACTTGTTTGACTTTCCCTTACCTAGCAAGAGATAACTAAATAGGATAACACCTAATTATCAATTAATCTAGAGAGTAATCCAATAATAGCGGGACTTCCAACTAATCAACTCCCAGTCAAGGCTTTTATTTACATTATTCAAATTCTCCAATTTTATTTCCTGTTCACTCAACTCAAACTTTTTTGAAAACATCTGATTAATAAAATAGCACACTTTTCTGCAACTCGTTGGGAGACGACCTGGGATTCATACTCCCAGTATTTAAAATTTAAATTTCTGTGACACCTTTCTAAATTGATAAGTGGAATTCTGGTGAGTTAAGAACTATACTTGTAACGTACACATTTTAATAATTTTTAATTCACCAATTTTTGCTGCATCAATTTTTGGCGCCGTTGCCGGGGAATTGCAACAGTGTGTTAATTTATTGATTGGTATTTATCTTTATTACAATTTTTTTCTTTTCATTCTATCACTATGAACTGTACGTTTCTTTCGTTAAATGACGCGTTCACTTCCTGATCCAAGCATGCCAGCATTTGACCCTGAGATTGAAAGAACTCTTTCACATATAAGGCAAGCTCGGCGTAGGCGACTCCTCTTTGAGGACGAACCTGAATCGTCATCTAAGGAAGAAATAAACCCCCTTTCTTCTGATCCAGTTCATTTACGTGCAGGTGACATGGCAGCGCTCAGAAGAGTCACCATCCAGGAGGAAGGAGCCCCTGATTTTACACTCCAACCGTTCCAGGCACACCACCCAGCAGTAGCTGTAGATTTTGAATTAAAATCTTCACTTCTCAACTTGATGCCCAAATTTCATGGCTTACCTGCTCAAGAGCCTATCAAGCATATTAGAGATTTCCAAACCGCTTGCTCTATTGTTAAGCGTGATGGCGCTGATGAAATCTCTATTTTATTGAAAGCCTTCCCGTTTTCTCTGGAGGGAAAGACAAGAGAGTGGTACTACACTCAGCCCCGAGAAACTATTTCCAACTGGGATACACTTAGGTGAGAATTTCTAGATAAATTCTTCCCAGCTGAAGTTGCCGATAAGCTGAGGAAGGACATGTCTATGATCGTTCAAGATGAATCTGAGATCCTCTATGAATACTTGGAACGCTTCAATACTCTTCGGGATGCATGTCCCCATCATATGATTGACAAGATAGTTTTGCTCGGTTACTTTACACAGGGTTTGAAATCTCAAAATAGAACCACACTGGAAGGTGCTTGCAATGGTTCTATGAAAAAGTACAAGACTACGGATGAAGCATGGCAATTGATCAGAGACTTAGTTGACTCTACTACGAATCATAGGTAGAGACAAAGTCGGTCAAGAGCTGTTGCGGAGGTATCCACTAATACAGAGACTACTGCTATAGCCCAGAGTCTATGTGAAATGACTAACTTGCTGAAGCAGATTCAACTGAATCAACAACAACCTCAGCAAGTTCAGCCTTCTCCACCACAGCATAGCCAACAGTTAGTTCCACAAAGAGTGTGCGGAATCTGTGCAGATTACAGTCACTATACCGATGAGTGTCCGCAGCTCCAACCAGAAGACAACACTGTAGCAGCCACTCACAACTTTTATGACCGCCCCAATCAAGGGTACAATCAAGGTGGCAACTATAACCAAGGATGGCAGAATAACTCTAACCAAGGCTGGAGAGATAATTCTAACCAGGGTTGGAGGGGCAATTCTAACAGAGGAGGCAGAGATAACAATGGATATCAGAGGTGGAATAACAATAACAATTTCAGGCAGCAGAATCAGACTCAGTCCTACAGAGCACCTCATTTGAGACAACCTCAAGCCTCTCAACAAACTTCTCAGACCACTTGCCCCTCTTCATCTCCTAATGATGAATTACTACAAGCCATTGATCGGAGACAACAGGCTATGAAGAATAATATTAATGCAACTATGAATATGTTGACTTCTACTTTACAAACTCTTGTCTCATAGATTAGATCAATGAACAACTCCAACAACCAGTCCTCAAGCTCTAGTGGACTCCCCTCTCAACCATTACCCAACCCAAAGGGTGGTATTAATGCCATCACCCTAAAGTCTGGAACTACACTGCAGGAGAGAAATTAGGAGAAGCCAAGCCCACCAAAACATGCCTCAGCTGAAGAGGTGGTAGAATTAGAAGATGTTGAAGAGGAAGAGGACATACAGGACATAGCTGAGAAAGAAGAAGCTCAACCACAGGAGGAAGCACCAAAAGGCACAGACACTGCAGAAAACACCACTCCCATTCCATTTCCACAACTTGCAAGGAAGCCCAGGAAGCAGTTGGAACCTAATCCCAAAATGGTAGAAATCTTCAAAAAGGTTGAGGTAACTGTTCCCCTTTTTGATGTCATTCAACAGGTACCTAAATATGCAAAGTTTCTAAAAGATTTATGTATACATAAAGACAAAATTAATGAATTAGAAACTATTCCTTTAGGAAGTTCTATATCTGCTTTAATGGGAAATTTACCTGAAAAATATAGTGACCCAGGTCCTTGTATAGTTAGTTGTACTATTGGTGGTGTAGTAATTTATGACTGCATGTGTGATTTAGGAGCATGTGTTAGTATAATGCCTTTATCTGTATATGATGTTTTAAGGCTCCCTCCCTTAAAAAGGTCGGCAGCTCGTTTTGTGTTGGAAGATAAAAGCATTATTACAGTAGCTGGAGTTGCTGAAGATGTTCTGGTGAACATTAAAGGGCTCACATTTTTCACTGATTTCTATATCTTGGAGATGCCCAATAATGACTCAGATAAGCCATCATCAATCCTACATGGCAGACCATTCCTAAAGACATCAAGATTCAAATTAGATGCTTTTTCAGGAACATATTCTTTTGAAATAGATGGCCGAATAGTAATCTTCAATTTGAATGGAGTCACAAACAACCCTCCAAAAAATCATTCTATCTTCCAGTGTGATATCATAGATGAAACTGTAGCTGAAATTCACTAGGAAGAGTTGGAAGAAAGGTACACAGAACAAAGTCCAAGTGTGGGGACTCTATTAACTGACAATAAGGATACTTCGGCATTTTCACAAGCTCCAGAGCCTGCCCATGACCAGAAGATAGAGTTGAAACCTCTCCCTCCACATCTGAAATACGCTTATCTTGAAGATGGGCAGAAGTTTCCAGTTATTATTGCACAGGACCACACTCTTGAACAGGAAGAGCAGTTACTTAGTGTGCTGAGGAAACACAAGAAAGCAATTGGGTGGAGTTTGGTAGACATAGTAGGCATCAACCCTCAAGTATGTGAGCACAGACTATTTTTAGAGGAAGGAGCAAGACTTGTCCGCCAACCCCAAAGAAGACTGAATCCCACTATTTTGAAAGTTGTCAAAAAGGAAGTGACCAGACTATTGGAAGCAGGTATCATTTATCCCATTTCAGACAGTGAATGGGTTAGCCCAGTACAAGTGGTGCCCAAGAAGTCTGGAGTCACCACAGTGAAGAATGAGCATGGAGAGCTCATAGCAACCAGAGTACAGAACGCTTGGAGAGTCTGCATTGATTACAGGCATCTCAACCAAGCCACCCGTAAGGATCACTACCCACTTCCATTCATTAATCAAATGCTGGATCGCCTGTCAGGTAAATCACATTATTGCTTTTTAGATGGTTACACTGGTTATTTCCAGATTCATATAGCTCCTGAGGATCAGGAAAAGACTACTTTTACATGTCCTTTTCGGACTTATGCTTATAAGAGAATGCCATTTGGCTTGTGCAATGCACCAGCAACTTTCCAGAGGTGCATGATGAGTCTTTTCTCTGATCTTATTGAGGACTGTATGGAGGTTTTTATGGATGATTTTAGCGTTTATGGTGATTCTTTTAGCCTTTGCTTAGATGGATTATCTAGAGTATTAGATAGATGTGTCAGTACAAACCTTGTATTAAATTTTGAAAAATGTCACTTTATGGTAAAACAAGGGATTGTATTAGGACATATTGTATCTAATACTGGCATTTCTGTAGACCCAGCAAAGGTGAATGTTATTTCTAGTTTACCTTACCCCTCCTCTGTGAGGGAAGTCCGTTCGTTCCTTGGCCATGTAGGTTTTTACAAGAGATTTATTAAGGACTTTAGTAAGGTAGCACTTCCCTTATCCAGATTATTGCAGAAGGATATTGAGTTCGAGTTCAGTGAGGATTGCAAACAAGCGTTTGATAAGCTAAAGACCGACCTGACTCAAGCTCCAATTGTGCAAGGACCAGACTGGAGCCAGCCGTTTGAAATCATGTGTGATGCTTCCAACCATGCAGTAGGAGCAGCGCTGACTCAGTGTGAAGGTAAGGATCCTTTTGTTATTGCTTATGCGTCTAAGACTTTAGACGCTGCCCAGTCCAATTATACTACTACTGAGAAAGAGCTTCTTGCTATTGTTTTTGCTCTGGATAAATTCCGAGCTTATTTACTTGGTACTAGAGTAGTAGTGTATTCGGACCATGCAGCTTTAAAGTATCTGTTAGCTAAAATGGAGTCCAAACCAAGGCTCATACGTTGGATACTGCCTATTACAAGAATTTGATTTAGAAATAAAGGATAGGAGTGGTAACCAGAATCTAGTGGCAGACCACTTGAGTCGCCTTGAGCACATTAAAGATGATTCTACTCCTATAGATGATAATTTCCCATTGGATAACCAGCAAGCAGTATCTGAAGTAGCCCCTTGGTATGCACCTGTAGCTAATTATCTAGTTAGCCGCACATTTCCTCCACACTTTTCTAAGCATCAAAGAGACAAGCTGGAAAGCGAGTCTAAATATTATATATGGGATGACCCATATTTATGGAGATGTGGCGCTGATTAGGTAATTAGACGTTGTGTGCCTCAATCAGAATTCCAGTCCATTTTAGAGGCCTGTCACTCGTCTGAGAGTGGAGGACATTTTGGCCCTCAAAGAACAGTTAGAAAGATCTTAGACTGTGGATTTTGGTGGCCTACTCTTTTTAGAGACGCTGATGAGTTTTGTAAATTTTGTTCCCTATGCCAAAAATTTGGTAATATATCTAGGAGGGATGAGATGCCTCAACAAATTATGCTTTTTTGTGAAATTTTTGATGTTTGGGGCATTGACTTCATGGGTTCGTTCCCAAATTCTAATGGTCATTTTTATATATTGTTAGCTGTGGATTACATTTCCAAATGGGTAGAAGCAATTCCTACCTGCACTGATGATGTTAACACTGTTGTTTCCTTTGTGAGAAACCATATTATTTGCCGCTTTGGATCACCACGAGCAATCGTGAGCGATCAAGGCACCCATTTTTGTAACAGGAGACTCACAGGATTAATGAAGAAGCATGGGATAATTCATAAGGTTGCAACAGCATAACATCCTCAAACCAATGGGCAAGCCGAGGTGTCAAACAGAGAGATAAAGTGTATTTTGTAGAAGATAGTCAAACCTCATAGAAAAGACTGGAGCACCAGGCTACAAGATGCACTATGGGCATACAGGACAGCATATAAAACACCTATTGGGATGAGCCCTTTCCGCTTAGTTTATGGAAAAGCTTGTCATCTCCCAGTTGAAGTAGAGCATAGATCCTTTTGGGTAGTCAAGGAGTGCAACATGGGATTTGAGGAAGCCGGAGCTGAAAGAAAGTTGCAACTGCAAGAACTAGAGAGCCTTCGCCTAGAAGCTTATGAGAACTCACGAATATACAAGGAGAAGATGAAGGCTGTACATGATCAGCACATCAAGAAAAAGGAGTTCCAACCTGGGGATTTAGTCCTCCTTTACAAATCTCGACTGAGGCTCATGCTAGGCAAGTTGGGATCAAGATGGGAAGGTCCATACAGAGTAGAGAAGGCCGAACCATACGGAGTTTATCACCTCAGCCACCCTTCAAGCTCTGAACTTATCAAAGTTAATGGACAACGTTTGAAGCTGTACCATGGCGAGAAGATACAGAAAAATAAGGAGCTTGAGATATTCCTCTTGGAAGATCCCCACATGCCAGTAGATTGAGCTAATGGAGCGTCCAACTTACGGACGTTAAAGCAAAGTGCTAGGTGAGAGACAACCAACCATGGTATGATCGTTCTTTTCTTTCTATCTTTAGTTTTTCCTAGTCAATAACTCTTCTCTTTATCAGTACCTTCATGCATCTGCATTTGCATACTTGTATATAAAAAAAAGAAAAAAAGAAAACGCTGCGCGACGCAACCGCATCTGCGACGCGTCCGCGTCGCAAGGAGAGGTGAGAAAATCAAAAACGAACAGAGAGTTTCGCTGGAGCATGGCTGGAGGCGTGCCAATGGCACAAATCATCCCACGCGATTGCGTCATTGACGCATCCGTGTCACATGGGACTCATGGCCTCCCACGCGGCCGCGTGCCCTGATTTTCGACGTAAAAGGGGTGCACAACGAAATATTGTGCGAGAGTGGTGCTGGATTGGTGCTGGACCCACCATCCCTATCACGCGACCGTGTCGCTGAAGCGTCTGCGTCATCCCTTCTGAAAGCCCACTCACGCGATCGCATGCCCCACGCGATCGCGTCACCCCAAATTTGGCAAATATATCAATTTGAACAGAGAGTTGTGCGGGCGCGAGGCTGTACTCGCGCCAGAAGCATCACACGGGTCACGCGACTGCGTGACCGACGTGACCGCGTCAACTAAATTACAGCGCAATCACGCGAACGCGTGCCCCGCGCGGCCGCGTCGCTTGCGCCGCACAGCTCAACCAAAATAGCCAAAATATCTTATCTTCCTCTCCTCCAAATCCTAATTTTTCTTTTCCCTGCTTATTTCTTCCTTCTCCTTTCTCCGTTCTATCTTACCTTTCACTCTCTCTCTCTCTCACCTCCATTAACAAGGTTTTATTTTCTTCTTCTCTTCTTCCTTTTCTATCATTCTTCTTATTTTCTATGCTATTTTCTTTTCTTTTCTTTTTCTTTTCATTATCCATATTTTCTTTCTTCTTCTTTCCTTTTTACATGGTGCTAGAAATTTATTTGAGTCATCATTCCTCATTATTTGCTTGTGGATTATTGCAAATTGTTTGGCAATTATATCTTATTTTCTTAAAAGGGTTGCTTGCATGTTTACTTTAATACTTTCTATGACTTATTTACCATGCATGCTATGTGTTTGTGAAAATGCCCGTATGGCATTATGCACTTTTCTACATTATCCTATTCTACTACTCAATGCATGTTTTTCACAAATTTCCTTTACTATTTTATTAATTCAATTTAATTGCCAATACAAACATGTTAGTTTGTTACGAAGTGATGCTTGATCTATGCTACTCATGCCCTTGTCGGCATGCCAATAATCATCTTGCATCTACTTACCCTTTCGGGCACTTGTTCTATTTCCTTTAATGATCTTTTCACATGTTGTCATGACCATGTGTTTATTTCATTCATCTTCACCGTGCACTATTTATTACTCACTCCATCTCCTTCCTTGTTTTAATTCTTTGGATCTAACTTACTTTCTCTTCCCTTTTTCAGAATGGCCACCAAGAAAGGCAAAGAGAAAGCTACCCCTAAACCCACAACAAGGAAAGGAATGAAGAGAGAATTAGTGGCAGAACCTTCTTCAACTGCAGTCAAGCCCTCAACAAAAAGAATTAAAAGGATTATCAAGGTTGATAAAAAGGAGCGAGCCTTCCCAGCCAAGGACACTGCACGATTTCCAAATCGCTACTGTGAGCAGATGTTCCCCATTCTGGCAGCTCGAAATTACAACAATGAACACCTTCTTATCCTTCTGCCTCGTATCGCTAAATTTGTTGAGCCACAAATTGCAAAAAGACATTGGGGATTCTTATTGCGATAGCCACGTCAGGTTAATCTTTCTTGGGTTGTTGAGTTCTACTCCAACTTCCACCTGCCGACTCTACAGTCCATCTATTTACGCCAAAAGCAAGTCCCCATTACAGAAGAGGCCATACAGCAGGCCTTAGATCTCCTACCTGCTCCAGAAGGGTTGGACACTTTTCAGAGAGCCGCAATCAAGCGCCAGGCATACACTTTTGACTGGGACGCTGTTCTCAGAATTATTGCTCACCCTGGCAGTAAATGGATCTTCGGATACCATCATTCCTGTCCTAAGGGAATCTCGACTTCTGCACTTACCTTAGAGGCTCGTGTATGGGCACAGATTATGTCCCGTTACGTCTTCCCGAGTACTCATGAGTCCTCCTTCACCGCAGACATGGCCGTTCTACTATGGTGCATCCTCACAGACCAGCCTCTCAATTTACCACGACATATCCGGAATGCTATGAAACATGTGCAGATCGCGGGCAACCTACCTTTCCCCGCATTGGTCTCTGATCTTATCTCAGCAGCCGGAGCATCCTACAGAGCTGGAGACACCAAAGCCATTCTTCCATGGGATGATCAGTATGTCCCTAACGGGAGATATCTCAGGCCACAGCTTGCCACTACCATCCAGTCCACAGAGGATGCTGCAGCCCCTCCACCATCTACTAGTCAACTACTGCATCAAATACTGAAGCGGTTGGACCAACATGAAAAGAAAGCAAAGCTCCGAGAGCACCGCAATCAACGCCGATTCAAACACCTCAGGGAGCTGCTTAGAGGAGATTGCAGAGACTCAGACACCTTGGACTCCACTTCCTTCACCAGCACAGGGAGCCATGACGGCCCTGACTGTGGAGACACTGCCACCAGCCCACCATTGTTCCTAACAGATGGCACCGAGGACGGTGCAAAGCCTTAAGTGTGGGGAGGTCGGTCAGTACCTGACTTCCGGAGGTAATTTCTCTTCCCTAGCACCAATAAATTAGGATATTTTAGTTAGATTTTCTTTTTTTTTTAGAATAGGTTAGTTGCATGCATGTTCTACTTGATTAAAAAGACAATAAGTTTCTTCTGAAAAGCTATCTTTGGAACAAAATTTCACTAATTTTAATCAAAACTCTTATGTTGAAATTGCTTGAAGTTGTATTTGGAACATGATTTTTGAGCTAAAGAACACACAACCTGTGAAAAATTTGAGCCTTTATGCATGGTTACATTATTTAACCATAATTATTTTATTCTTGTGTGTTTACTTCTCTATGATTGTAATCTATATTTTGTTTCATCCTATATGTCCAATATTTATTATGTTTATATGCTTGCATGTATGTGATTGAGGCCATTATTTGTTTAAACTCACTTATCCAAATTAAGCCTACCCTTTTAATTACCTTTGTTAACCACTTTGAGCCTTTAAATCCCATTTGTTCTATATTTTACCACATTACTAGCCTTAAGCGGAAAAACAATTGTATATCCCAAATTGAATCTTTGGTTAGCTTAAGATAGAATTGTGTATGCTAGTTAAGTATGGAAATTTGTGGGAACAAAAGTTATTAAGGGAATATGTCATGATAATACAATGGGAATTTGGATACCTACTCATGTGAAGCTATAAGAATTAAAAATCTATGTCCATTGATAAGCTACGTTTATTTTAAAAAAAAAATCAATAAATAAATAAGGGGATAAAATCACCCCAAAGCTGAATTAAAAATTCAAAGATCAATGCACATATGATAAAATTGATACATGAGTATGAAATGTAAAAGGGAATTCTGGGTAGCTAGGTATGAATTCTAAGGTTATATAAAATATATAGGTTGGGTTAAAGCTTGGGTTAATTAAAGATTCAATTTATAAGCTCACTTAACCATATATGTATCCCTACCCTTACCTTGGCCCCATTACAACCTTGAAAAGACCTTATGATGTTTGCATTGGCATATTAACTGTTGTTGATTGGTTAGGAGAAAAAACAAAAGTTAGAGAGCATGATTAGAGAAGGATAGAGTGATTACCCTATACACTAGAGAGATTAGAGCGTACATACATCATCAGTGAGGGTTCTATGCTTGAATTTCCATGTTCCCTGCTTTCATGAGCTATCTTCTTGCACTTTTATCTGTCTTACTGTATAGTGATAGAATTAGTGAAATTTGATTTGTAATTGTTTTGAAGAGCTTATTTAATTTTGATCAAGTGGGCAAGAATCATATAGTTGCATTCATATATATAGGTTGCATTACATTGCATGAGTTTCTACATGTTCATACTTATTTATCTTATCTCCTTCAATTAAGCATGAGGACATGCTAATGTTTAAGTGTGGGGAGGTTGACAAACTACTATTTTATGGTTTATATTGTGTTTAATTGTGTGGTTTTATCATGATCCTTACCCACTTATTCATTAATTTAGCATGCATTTACATTTCCTTCCTGAAATTATTACATGGTTGAAAACTGCTTCCTAGAGACTTTTAATTATGCATTTTAGTTTTCCTTTATCCCATTCGATGCTGTGATCTTTGTGTTAAGTGTTTCAGGCTTTATAGGGCATGGATGAGTTGGAGATTGGAAAGGAAGCTAGCAAAAATGGAAGGAACACAAGAAATTGAGGAGATAATTAGCGAGAAGTGACGCGGCCGCATAGCTCACGCGTTCGCGCGAAAGAGGAGAAATTGCAGTGACGCGGCCGCATGCCTCACGTGACCGCGTGGAATGGAAAAGCACAAGTGACGCGGAGGCGTGGATGACGCGAACGCGTGGCAGGAAAAAACGCGAATGACGCGTCCGCATGGATGACGCGATCGCGTGACGTGCGCGATCTGCAGAATCTGTAGATTCTGCTGGGGGCAATTTTGGGCCCTATTTTGACCCAGTTCTCGGTCCAGAACAGCAGACTAGAGCCAGAGAACATGCAGGAACCAGAGACAACATTCATTCTACACAGTTTTAGTTTAAGATCTAGTTTTTACTCCTCTTCTAGGTTTTTCTCTCTACACATTGATAGTTTTTAGGATTTTATTTTTCTATCACTTTTTGCATTGGATATTGAGAAGAGTTATTACCTCATCAAGACTTCGTCATTCTAGTTCGTTTTCTTTACTTGGCTTTACTCTTCCATGTCCTTGGCTTTGTTAATTTTACCATTGGAATATTATTAGGATTTATTTAATACAAGGATTACTTTTATTTTTATTTGATTGTTTTGATTTTTATTTACTATGTCTTTCTTTAATTCCTTTTTATATGTTATGAATTTTACATTCACAATGAGCGAATAGTTCCCTAACTTGATGGGGAGTTGATTGAAAGGAACCAATTGAATTGGATGGCTTAAAAGAAAGATTGTAATTGGGTTATTGTTGGCTTGCCCTCCAGTCACTAATACCAATCCCTTTTAATTAAGTGGGTTGCAACTTGTGAACGGGCATAGCTTCCCAACTTGTTTGACTTTTCCTTACCTAGTAAGAGATAACTAAACAGGCTAACACCTAATTATCAATTAATCTAGAGTGTAATCCAACAATAGCGGGACTTCCAACTAATCAACTCCCAGTCAAGGCTTTTATTTACATTATTCACATCTTCAATTTTATTTCCTGTTCACTCAACTCAAACCTTTCTGAAAACATCTGATTAATAAAATAGCACACTTTTCTGCAACTCGTTGGGAGACGACCTGGGATTCATACTCCCAGTATTTAAAATTTAAATTTCTGTGACACCTTTCTAAATTGATAAGTGGAATTCTGGTGAGTTAAGAACAATACTTGCAACGTACACATTTTAATAATTTTTAATTCAACAATTTTCGCTGCATCAGCCACCTCTAGTACTAGTCATTATACTTTGCTATTTGCTTTTTACTTATTCTTCCATATCATTATTCTCTCTAGAGTTGACATTGGATTGTTTTTACAAGTTATTAATATAGAATAATATTTTTATTTAATCCCTTTTCATCTTTTATTTATCATGTCTTCCTTTAATTCCTTTTTATATGTTATGAGTTCTACATTCACAATGAGCGAGTAGTTCCCTAACTTGATGGGGAGTTGATTGAAAGGAACCCTTGAGTTGGGATGCTTGAAAGGATAATTATAATTGGGTTCATTGTTGGAATGCCCTCTATTCACAGACACTAATCATTTTCAATGAGCGGATTGGGACTTGTGAACAGAAACAACATTCCAATGTGTTTGACTCTCCCTTACCTAGTAAGGGGTAACTAAACAGAACAACCTTCAATTATCAATTAATCTTGGGAGTACTTCAACAAGAATAGGGCTACCAACTAATCTCCTCCCAGTCAAGACTTTTATTTAGAATTAATTAAATTCTCTATTTTAATTTCCTGTTTATCAACTCAACCATTTTTTAAAACACCTGATTAATAAAATAGCACATCTCTCTACAACTCGTTGGGAGACGACCTGGGACTCAAACTCCCAGTATTTTAATTTAAATTTTGTGACAACACTTCTAAATTGATAAGCGGATTTTCGGTTGGTTAAGGAGTGTACTTGCAATGCATTTCTATTAATAATTTCTTAACCCGCCAATTTCCGCCACGTCAATACTCCTTTCTATGGCAAGCTGTATGTTCGAGTATCACCATTGTCAATGGCTACCTCCCGTCCTCTCAGTGAAAATGGTCCAGCTACGGGTTACGTAGGACTAATCATCTGTCGGTTCTCACTTGTGTTGGAATAGGATCCAGTGATCCTTTTGCGTCTGTCACTACGCCCAACAGTCATCAGTTTGAAGCTCGTCATAGTCATCCCATCCCAGATCCTACTCGGAATACCACAGAAAAGGTTTAGACTTTCTGGATCTCAAGAATGCTGCCAATTGATTCTAGATTATACCACGAAGACTCTGATCTCAAGGAATTGAAGGCTCTGTTGTCAGGATAGGCAATCAAACGCATGGACCAGGAATCCAAGAGATACGCATTCAAGCTTGTTTTCATGTAGAACAGAAGTGTTTGTCAGGCACGTGTTTATAAGTTGAGAATGGTGATGAATGTCACATAATCATCACATTCATCATGTTCTTGTATACAAATGGATATCTTAGAACAAGAATAAGCATGAATTGGATTGAAAATAGTAGTAATTACATTAATACTCGAGGAACAGCAGAGCTCCACACCTTAATCTATGGTGTGTAGAAACTCCACTGTTGAAAATACATAAGTGATAATGGTGTTCATTGGCTTCGGCCCCCGAGAGGGAACCAGAATAACTAAGACTTAGGTCTGAGGACTAAATGTCCAAAGACGATCTAAGGATCATCCAAAGATGTGAGTACAATAGTAAAAAGTTCTATTTATACTAAACTAGTTACTAGGGTTACAGAAATACGTAAATGATGCAAAAATCCACTTCCGGTCCTACTTGGTGTGTGCTTGGGCTGAGCATTCAAGATTTTGTGTGTAGAGACTTTTCTTGGTGTTAAACGCCAGCTTTTATGCCAGTTTGAGTGTTTAACTGCAGGTTCTATCCTGTTTCTAGTGTTTAACGCCAGAATAGGGATGGAAGTTGGCATTTGAATGCCAGTTTGCATCGTCAAAACTCGAGCAAAGTATGGACTATTACATATTGTGGGAAAGCCCTGGATGTCTAATTTCCAACACAGTTAAGAGCGCGCCATTTGAGTTTCTGTAGCTCCAAAAAATCCCCTTCGAGTGCAGAGAGGTCAGAATCCAACAACATCAGCAATCCTTTTTCAGCCTGTGAATAAGATTTTTGCTCAGGTCCCTCAATTTCAGCCAGAAAATACCTGAAATCATAGAAAAACACACAAACTAATAGTAAAGTCTAGAAATGTGAATTTTGTTTAAAAACTAAAAAATATACTAAAAAGTAGCTAGATCCTACTAAAAACTACTGAAAAATAATGCCAAAAAGCGTATAAATTATCCGCTCATCACAACACCAAACTTAAATTGTTGCTTGTCCCCAAGCAACTGAAAACAAAATAGAATAAAAAGAAGAGAATATACAATGAATATCACAGTATCAATGAAACTTAGTCCCAATTAGATGAGCGGGGTTAGTAGCTTTTTGCTTCTGAACAGTTTTGGCATCTCACTTTATCCTTTAAAATTCAAAATGATTGGCATATATAGGAACTCAGAATTTTAGATAGTGTTATTGATTCTCCTAGTTCAGTATGTTGATTCTTGAACACAGCTACTTTATGAGTCTTGGCCGTGGCCCTAAGCACTTTGTTTTTCAGTATTACCACCAGATACATAAATGCCACAGACACATAACTGGGTGAACCTTTTCAGATTGTGACTCAGCTTTGCTAAAGTCCCCAGTTAGAGGTGTCCAGAGTTCTTAAGCACACTCTTTTTGCTTTGGATCACGACTTTAACCACTCAGTCTCAAGCTTTTCACTTGGACCTTCATGACACAAGCACATGGTTAGGGACAGCTTGATTTAGCCACTTAGGCCTGGGTTTTATTTCCTTGGGCCTTCTTATCCACTGATGCTTAAAGCCTTAGATCCTCTTTACCCTTGCCTTTGGTTTAAAGGGCTATTGACTTTTTCTGCTTGCTTTTTCTTTTTTTTTCTTTTTCTTTTAATTTTGCCAATTTTTTTCTTTTTTTCGCTACTTTTTTTTTCTTTATCACTGCTTTTTCTTGCTTCAAGAATCAATTTCATGATTTTTCAAATTATCAATAACATTTCTCTTTGTTCATCATTCTTTCAAGAGCCAACAATTTTATCAATCATAAACTTCACTATAAAAATATGCACTGTTTAAGCATTCATTCAGAAAACAAAAAGTATTGCCACCACATCAAAATAATTAAACTAATTTCAAGATAAAATTTGAAATCTAAGTACTTCTTGTTCTTTTGTAATTAGGCATATTTTTCATTTAAGAGAGGTGAAGGATTCATGGAATTATTCATAGCTTTAAGATATAGACACTAGACACTAATGATCATGTAGTGAAGACACAAATATAGACAAACATAAAGCATCAAATTCGAAAAACAGAAAAATAAGAATAAGGAAATTAAAGAATGGGTCCACCTTAGTGATGGCGTCTAGTTCTTCCTCTTGAAGATCCAATGGAACGTCTGAGCTCCTCTATATCTCTTCCTTGCCTTTGTTGCTCCTCCCTCAAAGATTTTTGATCTTCTCTAATCTCATGGAGAATGATGGAGTGCTCTTGGTGCTCCTCCCTTAGTTAGTCCATGTTGTAGCTCAAGCCTTCCAAAGAGGTGTTGAGTTGCTCCCAATAGTTGTGTGGAGAAAAGTGCATCCCTTGAGGTATCCCAGGGATTTCTTGATGAGGGAATTCCTCATGCTCTTGTTGAGGTCCATGAGTGGGCTCTCTTGTTTTCTCTATCCTTTTTCTAGTGATGGGCTTTTGAGATGAATCTCTCCATCTCTCATGACTCGGAGGTGGAAGCTTTTGCCTTCCCTTTCCTCTTTTTAGAGTTTCTCTGGCCTTAGGTGCCATAATGGTTATGAAAAACAAAAAGCAATGTTTTTACCACACCAAACTTAAAAGGTTTGCTCGTTCTTGAGAAAAAGAAGAAAGAAAGAAGTAGAAGAAGAAGAATTGGAGGAGAGGGAGATGAGAGATAGGTTCGGCCAAGGGGGTATAAGGTGATTGTGAAGTGTGAAAATGAAGGAGTGAAGAGGGTTTTTATAGGGAAGAGAGGGAGAGTGGCCAAATGGAATTGAGTGGGTTTGGGAGGGATAGAGATGATTGGTGAAAAGAATATAGGAAGAGGATAGGATTGATAGGTGAGTGGTGTTTTGGGTAGACTGTTATGGGATGTGTGAGGGAGAGAGAGAGAGAGGTGGGGTAAGTGGGGATCCTGTAGGATCCACAGATCCTGACGGGTCAAGGACTTTTCATCCCTGCTCTATTTAGGCGTGCAAAACACCCTTAGAGTGTAATTCTGGCATTTAACACCAGACTACTACTTGTTTTTGGCGTTAAATGACAGCTTTTATACCTTTCCTGGCGTTTAACGCCAAGCTGTTGCTTGTTTCTGGCGTTTAACGCCAACATTGGTGCTCTGTTCTGGCGTTAAACTCCTATCTGGTGCCCATTTTTGGCGTTAAACACCCAGAATGGTGCCAGACTGGGCGTTTAATACCATTCTACTACTCTTACTGGCGTTTAAACGCCAGTAAGCTTATTCTCCAAAGGGTGCTGTTTGTAATGCTATTTTGAATTTGCTTTGATTTTTGCAGTTATTTTTGTGACTCCACATGATCATCAACCTAAAGAAAACATGAAATAAACATAGATAAATAAAAATTAGGTTGCCTTCCAATAAGCGCTTCTTTAATGTTAATAGCTTGACAGTGGGCTCTCATGGAGCCTCATAGATAATCAGAGCATGGTTGTGGCCTCTCAACATCAAACTTAGAGTTTGGTTGTGTCCTCTCACACCAAACTTAGAGCTTGGTTGTGGCCTCCCAACACCAAACTTAGAGTTTGAATGCGGGGGCTTTGGTTTGACTCTGTATTGACAAAAGCTTTTCATGCTTCCTCTCCATGTGTACAGAAAGGAGAACCTTGAGTCTTGAATACAAGGTAGTCCTCATTCAATTAAAGGAGCAACTCTCCTCTATCAACATCAATCACAGCTTTTGCTGTGGCTAGGAAAGGTCTGCCAAGGATGATGGATTCATCCTCATCCTTCCCAGTGTCTAGGATTATGAAATCAGCAGGGATGTAAATGCCTTCAACCTTCACTAGCACGTCCTCTACTAGTCCATAAGCCTTTTCAAGGATTTGTCTGCCATCTCTAGTGAGATTCTTGCAGCTTGAACCTCAAAGATTCCAGTTTCTCCATGACAGAGAGTGGCATGAGATTTTGCTACCCAGGTCACACAGAGCCTTCTCAAAGGTCATGGTGCCTATGGTACAGGTATTAAGAACCATCTGGATTCTCTTTCTTTTAGGTATGTCCGCCTAATAAGTTATTCAGTTCATTGGTGAGCAGGGGGGTTCATCCCCCAAGTCTTATTACAAATAACTTGGCATTCAGCTTCATGATTGCTCAGGTCTTACACTTTTTAGTAATACTCATTCTTCAGGAGGAATATCATAAGAGCTAAAATGGCAGAAGTAGGTCAATGGATCTCGGTCAAATGACTCAAATTCTTAGTTCCTCAAAATGAAACTCTTTTTTGTTAGAGGACGGTCCATGAGGTCTTCCTCACTGGGATCATGTCCCCTCCTCTTCTCTAGGTTGGCCACATCAAGTAAGGTTAGGCCTTGCACTCTCTTTTGAATTCTCTTCTATAGCTTAGGGAGTACTAGGAGGAGTTTCAGTGATTTTCTTTTACTACAGTGGCCATTGTACCTCCAAATTTTCTAATAGAGGATTTTCATTTATGAAACTGAAGAGTGGCTTGATGATAAGATATTTTGCTAGCTGAGGAAGTCTTCTAAATTTTCTGTCTGTTGATGAAGGATGATGGAAAAGGCTTGCTATTGCAAACTGTTTTTCCAATTATTAAGTTATTGAGGTTTTGTGATCCTTTGTGAGAGATTGGATGATTTCTCATGAGGATTATAGGTGTTTCCATAGGTTCACCATGTAATTCACCTCTGACAAAAATTGCAGGTTATTCAAGCCCATCATAAGCAGAAGATGATTCTTTAGTAC